>NW_024104448.1:1034016-1259701 GCF_003945595.2 Pipra filicauda
CCAATCATCTGAAACTCTGTGTCCTTTTATTGCACTTTGAGTGGCCAAAGGGTCACTCAAACCTCCTCGAACTGTAAGTTGGCCTTGGCTGCTGAAGTCTTACATCTTATGGAGAATAAATTGTTTTCTCCTTAATGACTGCCAAAGCAGACACTGAATTTGTTAAGTATTTGGAGAAAACTGCACCCATCTTCCTACAAGGACTTGTATTTATGGGTTCTAGATCTGTGCTGATTCTTCCAAGACACTGAAAAGCCAATCCTACACAGGAGGTGTTCAAGAACCTGGGTTCCCCAGGGGCTGACCGGACTTGTTTGGTTGGAAACAAGTGTGAGAAAAGCAGCCGTTTCAGTACATGTAGTCCTACTCGCTGGCAGTCCACACCAAAGAGGAATGAAGGAAAAGGATCCTTCTATTAAACTTCATGAACTGGTAAGAGATGAAAGGCACACAGAACATAAGTAAATACTGACATCTGACCACTGTGATCTAAGGATAACCACTGACAGGTTCACAGGGATAATCACATTCAAACCAAGGCTGACTGGATACTCACGTGAGCATTTTTCACTGCTCTATTTCTTATGTGGAACATGGAGAAGAAACTTAAAGTTCCCCATGTCAACAGCATACACATTTTGGGGGGGGAACAAAAAAATAAAATCACAATTCAGCTGTCGAAACTATCTTTTATATCCAGCATCATCTTCAGCCCAATCCTGCCTTTCTTCCTGTCTGATGTATTCAGAGGTTGTTGCTGGAGTCACTTCCTCTTGCCTGTCCTATTTAACAAATGTAATTCAAGAGAATAAAATCCACTATTTCTGCAATAGCAGGAAGGCACATAGTGAACTGTGGAATACCAAATCTACCAATTCACTTTATTCAGTGGATACAAATTTTACCCATAATACTTCTCTGTAACTGACTGACACCAAAACAGAACAAATAATTCAGTAATCACACCTGCACCCGGAACAGTCTGTCTTGTTCAGGACTGAGGTCATCCAGAGAGGGGAGTTTGCAGTGCAGCTGCTGCACTTTACATAAACACAGAGCTTCCATGGAAATTTGAATGCTTGCTTCTCACCCCTCCTGCCCTTTTTTTTTTAATATAATTTTCCTATATATTTTGGAAAACCGTAAATTTTGTGGGCAGCTGTGGGTTTTTTTCTATTTTGAGAATTAAATACATCTCAAAATTATTTCCTATTGTAAACAACAGAGCTGTCTGATGATTTTAGCATGATATTAACAGAAAGTTGTTAACTATTTTTATAGCATAAGAAACCATTTTTAACTGCCTAACCTTACTTTTTAAAAGCAGGCAAGACAGAGTTTTAAAGGAGAAATGCCTAGCAATCCAGATTAAGTGTGCCAAACTGATGTTTTATGCTTACATGTGTACAGACTTTCAGTGGCAGAATAACCCAGTGTGCACTCACTTCTCACAATGCTCAGTTACTCCAAAAATGACCCTCCTCCTCCACATCTGTCATTATGCTAAACAAATAGCTCATCATAAGGGAATAGTTACTGTCATTTCTCATGTGCTAAATCTATATTCTCTTCACAACACTCCTAAGGGTTCACTTTTATTAAGAGCATTATGCAGTGTACACCTTCTCAGCACTTGCCAAAACCACATTCTAAACATTTCTCAAACCATGCTGGTGAAGTTTGAATGCACAGGATAACCCAAGTCATGTTGACAGCTACCATGTAACAGAGACAGCCAAAAAATGGTGCAGTACCAATACATGTTCAGTCAACCCCAAGATAACTTAATTATAATATCTATATGTTCATGTTTCATTGACCTACATCCAAACAGATTCAAGCTCTTATTTTGCAAATAGATCAGCATGAGTGCATCTTTTTTTACCCATGTTCCTGAAACAAGCCACAAAAGACAAATATCAGATGTTTTGGTGTTGGCCAGTCTAGGTGTTCTAGCTGAGCCAAAGTCCCCCACTGAAGCCAGCTGGGAATCCCACTTCAACAAGCATTCTTAGTGGGACCCATTCAAATTCTCATACAGGCTGGCAGAATAAGCAGGAAGTTCAACAACAAAAAAAGGAAATATATTTGCACATTTCAATGCATTAATATAATGCAAGACTTCCATTCTTCTTTATTCAAGTTCCTGTGTATATGTAAAAGAGGATGAAGAAGTAAAATTTTCCATTTCAACTACAGATTGTGCTAGAAACAGCATCAAAAGAGGAAAATGTGTCTCTGCCAGTCCAGCTGAATGTCATCTAGTCAACTGTTATAAAAGGTACTTACTGAAATGAGTGGCACAATCACCATTTCTTCAATTACAAAGAATCCTCTCTGAAGGTAAAAAAATGCAACATGATTGTTTTGCACTATTACTGAGTGTGCTTGCATCAAAGCTGGTGGTGCAAAGAGGAGAGCAAAGCCAATTTCATGAACTGATGTAATCAAGCCCAGCATCTCTCTGGGGTTTTTTTGTTCCTGTGGCCACGATGACATCAGCCCACTCTGCCTATTCAGTAGTGCAGGGCAATGACAGCTCTTCACCTCTGCTCACACACTTCTCCCTTCTTTTCCTCCTCTTTTATTGTGTCAGGATTTACAAGCAGGAGGACTCCACTTTCTTAAGTCCTATTTCAGTGGGACACAACACTACACTTGCCTCAAATTTGTCTCTCCTTGCTCTCAGTGTTTCCAGCTATGGCACACAACATCAAAACTTGACTTCAAGTGGAAAGAGGGGGAAAGAGAAATCCCAGGAATTGAACTAAGCACATCTAACCACGGTAAAGTAGGTCAAGGATTTCCACACTGGAACCCACACTGTTCAAGAAACAGCTGTACTTCAGTGGAGCAGATACTTATCCATGCACAGGCTGGCCTGAGGGATTATGGAGCTGTTTGTGTGCCCAGCTGGTGCTGCAGCCCCAGACACCCACGCTGCAGTTCCACGAGGTCCCCCCAGCATCCCAGTCTGCTCCCACAGCTCTACGTGTGTTTCAAAGGCTCCCACCAACCCAGGCAAGTAACTCTGCTTTTCTGTATCAGGTTCTCTGCCTGTAAAGCCAGAGTAATTACCCTAATCTTAAAAAGAACTTACTGAAGAGAAGTTGATTCACTTTTGGTTGACATAATCTAGCCCCGGAATTCCCCATCTAATTCGTTCCCTCATCTGAGACACAACATCTAGGCCAGAATACACTAAAGAAAACACATTTACACATGGAAAATATTGTAAAGCTTAGTGACAAATATGATCTGTTACTGAGACTACCAGTACACACAGAGTACATTTTGTGAGTTTTCCTGCTAAGAGATTCCTTGGGTCTGCTCTGCTGTACAGGACACAAACATACCTCCGCACAATAGCTGGTATCAAAACTGTTCCAAAGGGAAAAAAAAAACCACCAGCAAAAATATCTACCATCAAATCAACCAACCTATCAACCAAACAATCCCCCCATCTCTACTTCTTTCTCAATGTCTTAAACTATTAGGAGAAATGAATAAAGAGAAAATGGCATACTCACATTTCTAGATTGATTTTTTTAAGCTTTTGCACTGTATTATATCTTTTGCAAGGTTTAAAGAAGGCAACACTATGGAGCACCTAGGCTACAATGAAAGTAACCTTGCCATAGACAGAAAAAATTAAATGTCATGCTAGATAGCTATGCACATCAGATTACCAGAGATTTCTTCTTACCCACTTCGTATATTCTTCAGCTGAAGTCAGATAAATAATTTCCATATTTGCCATTATAAATGTAGACAATAACAAAAATATGATTCTCTGTAGCTGAATTGCCTCCTTCAATCCCTAGAACTGATGAATTTTATTTGCCAACTGTCCTTCCCATTAGTAAAAAGTAGCACAATCCTCCCACATCTGCTATGATTTTTGAGCAGCTTACCAAGTAACACACAAAGAAATGAACAAATATCTTCCTAACTAGAAGTCAAATGCACTGGAATAAAGGTATTATAAATGTAAAAAACTACAAGTGTGTTTTTATGGATAGAAAGAAAATATCCTGTACGTGTTAAAATGTATACAGGTATTACACGTTTATAGAATTTATATGTAATGTATAGGTATATTATATGTATACTGCATCTATATTATCTATATGTCTGCATATTATGGCTATATTTATACAGATATAAATATACATACTTCTATCTCTAGATATTATAGATTTCTTAACTAACATGACGTGGGAGAAGCTGTCAATTTTAAACAAAAAACCCTTAGCTCTTCTGTAAGCCATGCACTTAGAGCCTAAAGGATTTATTTAATATTCTTCTACTTGCAGCTGACAGACATCTGACAACACAGAAATGTAACATTTCATTTAATTTCTCCATAGGCTTATTCCACTGAGCCCCAGATGTTTTAGCAAAAGAAAGAGAAAGATGTTCCACATTTTTGGGGTGGGGGATGGGAAATTTGTTTACAACAAATGTCCCTTGCTTTATTCATTTATACAAAGAAAAAAAGTGTTGATTACCTTGCTTGTCTCTTTTCTTTTTGTCTTCCTTTTTTTTTTAATGTCTGCTAAGGTACTATATGTGGCAGAAACCAGATGGAAGTTTCTAGAGGACATTCCATGTCATCCTCCTAAACTTATCAACATATCAATTCTTTTCCCTCTGACAGAAAAAAAGTCAAATTGCTACAGAAGACAGGAATCTCTTTCTAGTTTCATGTCACATGAATTAAGCACCATATAATGAAATGCAACTGGAAAAGATGATAATAATCCCTAAAATGCATTGTAAGGTAACTATGCTCCATGTCATTGCACAAGCCTTCCAGAAGCATTGATTTCATGCCTTTATTTAACCTGTAATAAACTATGAAGAGGTTTTTTCACAGAGCAAGCAGACTGTAACAGAGGTAGAGATGACACAAGGCAAGAATTTCTAACACAAAGTCACACCTTTCCCAGAGGCTCAGATGAACCTGTCCCATGTCCCTTGGCAGGGTGGGCACAGGTAACAGTGCCAGGTGTCTTGGACTTCATCCCACTCAGGTTTGTTCCTTCCCCAGTTGCATTCAAAATGTGTGTGATTTGTGTAATTACTACAGGGGAACATCTACAGAAGCACTTCTGAAGTGCCTGGGACTGTACCAATCAAGTCCTTCAAATAACCAAATACAGCATTTCAGGAAGCTGGTAGAAGTAAAGATCAAAGTGATGCCAAACCAGTGAGAGGTTATGAAAACATGGCATTTAAGGAAGCTCAACTTTCCAACAGAACATCTTGGCCAATAG
Source organism: Pipra filicauda (assembly GCF_003945595.2). Taxonomy (NCBI): domain Eukaryota; kingdom Metazoa; phylum Chordata; class Aves; order Passeriformes; family Pipridae; genus Pipra; species Pipra filicauda. The sequence goes on from NW_024104448.1 coordinate 1,039,296, forward strand.
CAGAAATCTATTGAGACTAAACTGTGATGGTCAGTATTTACTTTAAAGGTATTTAAGCTCTTTTTGCACTTCAGTTTGCTCAAGATTGCATTTAGTCTGAAATGCACAGTGTAAGCAAGACAGCTGGAGAGTGATGAGTTCCGAGTTGTTTAGAAAGAACAGAAAGTGTGATATAAAACCACTATTGCCTGATAACATAGATATTATCATAGTCTAGAGGGAAAAAAAAATATTTTTACCCTGACTACAAGTGACTGAATTCTTCTCAAGGACAAAATATTTCCAAAGTTTACCTGGCAGAGTTTCATCAACACTACCTTTAACTGAAAGAAAAATAATCTTGTACATTAGTTAGAAGACTAACCCTTTATGTTGACAGTTAATGAAGAATCACATATACAGCAACTTAAATATCATTTGTACACCCCAGCAAGATACAGCATCCTTCCAGAAAAGGCAAAGATGTTCCACAGCGATACTGGCAGAGCATCCTTATATATGAATAAAACAAAAATGCATCCAGAGTGCCCAGAGACCAACATTCAATAGAGACACTGTCCTCCTGCAGAAGGAAAAACCTGCTCAAGTCCAGAATAGAAACCTAAAACCTCCAATGGAGCAATTGTGTTACTGACTGGAAGGACACTGGGCAGCACAGGAAAAAACCAGACACAATTTTAGCAGTCAGAAAATATAATGGGGGTTCCAACTGGAAGTGAATTAAGCTCGAGGCTGGAGACAAAACAGGGCAACTGCCCATGAACAGAGTTTCCAGCACTGCAGAGGTACAGGGTTATTATACCAGACTGCAAAAAAGAGAGGCCATTGCTGTTTTAAGAAAACTTCCATGTAACAACACAGGAACAGTGCCTGGCAAAATGAGCCCTGAGCTTCAACTGGGTACATCTGTGACGTAAATTAATTGGAATATTTCCTGCTGAGACAAAATTGAAACAGGAAAACCCACCCCAAGAGGAGGATGAGATGCCTGATACAGAAGAGGAGAAAATAAAACCTCTTCATTGTCCTTCCCTCTCCCTTTTCAGATACTCCTCTATCAAAGATGTCAAACAGATGATATGCCAGGGCAACGACACAGCAGAGAAGGGATCCCACATCCCAACCTCCTGCTCTGTAACTCTGCCTCACCTGGGCTGAAGGATTGAATCACAGTTCAAGCTTTAAATGGAGCAGAAAAGCTTTTGATACACTATGAAAAACAATAAACTAATTAACACTTGAGCAGACTTCAGGTCCCAAAGTAGATCACTATCACTCATATAGTGTTTACAAAAGTCATAAATAGCTTCAGCAAAGAGCCAGCAGAGATGTACTGTGTGTAGGACAGTCAGATGTTCCTGATGGCTGGTGCTGCTCAGGGCAGACCAAGTATTTCAGAACAAAAAAACCAAGAACAGGAATCCCAAATTGTGCACACAGTTTGCATGGTACTTCTCAAGAATCTGTGGAAGCTTTTCCGGATAAGACAGGTTTCTAGATTAACATGTAATTTTCCATCTCTGAAATCACATCCCTGCAATTACTCATGGAACAGGGTAAGAGGAGAAGACTGACTTGGTCCATCTGCTGCCTGCTGCAGTACAGTCCCTTCCCCACCCCCATCATTTCTGGGGAGGTTCTCCAAAAGCTGCTGCACTGGAAATGGAATACGGGAAGAAACCTTCCATTTTGTCTTACATTGCCATTTACAATTTTCCTGAGAGAAAACAAAGCCAGTATTTAGGACAGATGGGACACCAAGTTCTCTGTCTCCTGCACACTGGATTTATCAGCCATGTGCACATCGCTCCTCCAGCACATCAATGGAACACCTGATCTGAACACATCCAGGGTTTCTGTGCATCTCTAGCTCCAGAGGGACTATGACTCCAACTGAATGTCCCATGGCTTGATTACAGTCACTGCAGGAATTCCCAGGCAATTATCCAAAGGCCTCACAAAGCACCCAGACAAGAACAAGCCTCACAAAACTGTCACACACACAAAGCCATGGGATCCCAGAGGACAAATCACTGAAGTAAGACAGAAAGCCCTTCTTAGGTAGAGGCTGAATTTCCTTAGAATTGGTCATCCTGACACTGGACTTCAGGAGGGAGGAACTGTCACTGTAGGGACTTCAAATTCTTCAGAACACAGATGGCAAAATTGGATATATTATAATGCTGCCTTTATTGGGCTTTAATTTACCTCAAACTTAAAAGCTTTTGTGTATGTTTACCAATGAGCAGAAAATAAAATCAGTTTTCCTACATAGCTTCATCCTTAAATATAAATAATGCAATCCAGTCAATATTCTCCAGATCCTTTGGGAATTCTCACTCCAGACAAATGTTTTTTAGTGTTGAAGCACATATTGACCAATAGTCCAAGACAGAGTAAATTTCCTGTTCAGATTATCTCCATAAAAACATTTCTTAACCACAGGAAGGCAATTTTTGATGGAGAAGAAGAAACCCTGCCATCTTCCCTAAGGAATTTGTTGTATAGATTAGCTTGTGGGTGTACATCTGCGTACCACAGACCTTGTGAATACTGCCAGTGTCACAGTAAAAGAAAATTTGGCTTCTATAATTGCATGTTCCATCTGAGACATCAGAAAGAAAGCATAATTTCAATTCTATGATCTGCTTATAGGGACAAAACAAACATTATAAATAATATCAGACAAACAAAGGCATCAAACCACTGACTCCCTCTGCTGAGCCCTGAACAGAGGGGTGTTACCTTCGGAACAACCACTGAAGAGATGTCTGGGGAGAAACTTAAACTGCAGTCAGTCCTTCTCTAGAATATATGAATGTCTCCAGATGACCAGAAACAAACTTTTGAAGTCTAACGTGAAACAAGATTTTTGCTGAATTTGTGTGAATACTCACAGACCAGAGCAGTTGTCTAAGCAAGGCCTCTACAATCCACCCCAGTACATGCCCCTTTTCCTTGTTTTATCCACATTTAGCATCTCAGTTTGCTTTCCTAAAACAAGTAAAGGTTTTCAAATTATTTCCAAACATGAAATAGCAGAGAACTGTCTGGCAGCTCCCTGCAGGCTGAATGAACACAGATACAAAGAGTGATAACACAGAGACCGGTACTCGGAGAAGGCCAGGATTTACTCCATTAGCAGTCCTGTCCCCCATGGACTATTCCAACTGCACAGCCAACTGAGCCAAACAGAACAGCCTGCAGACAAATTCTACCTGAGCAGTGCTTCTCTTGACCTTGCAGGCACTTGGGAGACCCAGTGAGGGCTGTGAGCACTCACATCCAGAAATACTGCAGTGCTACCTGACTGGGACAGGTCATGGGGAGCAAATTACTGAAAACTGCAGATCAGATAATGCAAAATTCAGCTGGCTGCTTGTAAGAACATAGGATTTCCTGTGGAAAAGTCCTGCAGGAAAAAGGCTTCCAGCAATGGCCATCATTGAACCCTTGAACTAGTTTAGACAACTGGATAATTAGCATAATGTAAGTACTTTACACATAGCTAGATATACAGTAATACATTCTCTACATTTTTATATTATTCTCTCAAATTTTCTGTCTAGGTTCCTTAAATTCAGTTTAAAACAATATTTAGTTATTGCAACATATTTAAGGGCTAATACCTTCTCAAATGAAGAAAAGGTCAAAAGCTAGTCTAGGATCACCTGATGCTGTTCCATGGACCAGAAAACCACCAACAGCTCCTGTTTGCTGCTCAGAGTTAACTGGAATTTTCCCCTATTACTGTATCTGTGCAGTGTGCCAGTGGACAGATGGTAGCAAGGTACAAGACACGTAGTGGACACAGATGAGCTGCAGCGAGAGGGAACTTGGATATTTTTCCACTGTATCCAGATTCATGTCAAGAATTCAGGAAAAAACCACGAGCTCTTGGAAAATGCAAGTATATGTATAAGGATGTATAAATGTATGTATTAGTATATTCCCACACACTTTTATAAGCTAATTTTTTTAATGCACAGAAGGGGAAAGGATTTTACTTCAATAGCAGCTGTAACTGCCCATATTGAACAAGGAAGGTGAAACACATTTATACAATGCTGTGCACACATGAAGAAGAGAAGAAAAGGGGCCAACAATTACCAGAGATGAGCACAAAAACAGCCTGTACTATGTCCTGCAAGTCTTACAGTGGCCACAGGCTTGTATTCAGATGCAGTGCCCTGAAGGACAGCGCCTCGTGATTTACAACATGTACCAATTCATCACATAAGAGACTCCCTCTGAAAAGAACATCCACCAATTTCCTGATTCATCCAATTAGGCACCCTGAATGATGGATACACTGAGAAAGCTTTGGTCTTAATTTTTTCACTAAATGCAATGACCACAGGAATATTAAATGTCCAGAAAACAGCAAAAGTGGTTTTTTTCAGTTGTCAAGATCTGCAGTGGAAAAAAAAATAAACTGAAATATTTACTGTTTCTTCAACTGGACATCTAAAAAGAGATAACAGAAAGGTGTTTACTGGTGTTTGGTTTTTTTCTTCCCCTCTTCTGTAACTGCATTTTTCTTAAAATTGAGTCATTTCTGTAATTTGAGATGTAAAAATGTAATTGTTTTAGGAAAGTTATTAATAAAAGGTTCCTGACAGTTTTGTAATGAATGAAGGGGAAAAATTAGACAAGATGTTTTTCAAATCAGAGTTTCAACTAGTTAAATTTGTCCTGAGTACATTATCATTTAAAAAACCCTATTATTTTATCCTCATAAACCCAGGAAAGTGGTGGAGTCACCACCCCTGGAAGGAATCAATAAGTGAGTTGAAGTGGCACTTAACATGGTTTAGTGAGCATGGTGGTGTTTCGTCAAAGGTTGGACTTGGTAATCTTGGAGGTATTTTCCAACACTAATGACTCTATGATTGTATTCACTTAAGCTACATAATTGATTTTAAGAAGACAATCAGCACTCATTTAAAAACTTCAGCTGATGGAAAACCCATCAAATTCCAGGTGGTTAATTAGACTTGGAACTGAAAATTTGGTAAACTTGCTTTCAGTCTGCTTTATCTACCTCCAGTTTCCAAGTCACAGATCTTATTATACCATCCCTATGCTTAGAAATATATTCCTACTATCATAAGTCTTTTTCTCTGTTCTAGTAACTTTAGACAACAATTAGATCTCCTCTTATCCTTTTTTTTTTTAATAAATAGTTAATTTTTAGTTTTGCAAAGCTTTTCTTGTAAGCACAGACAGCAGAAACTCATTGTTTCAGCTCTTACCTCACAGACGCAGATCACTGCTCCTACAGCACTGAAAACCTGCTTTCAAACAATAAATCGTAAGAGATTTAACTTTAGGTTTTAACCCCCCCTTTTACAGCAGTGTAGCTGTCCCTTGGTGCTGCAGCAGCCACAGACTGTACCTGACAGTGCAGGATGGGTGGGCACCGAGGACAAGGCCCCTGGCATCACACCTGCCAGGCACTGCCATCCCCCTGCATTCCCAGGGTTCTTGGGCAGTTTGCAGGACACCATTTAATGGAGTCACATGTTCCCCTTGCCTGTTTTAACCTGTGGACTGTCAGGCACAGTAAGAGATTATTTTTTTTAAGACATTTTCTTTCTCTGGAAGTAGTTAGTGTATCTCATAAAAAGATAATTTTTTTTCATTCATAAAGGACAGCCCAAAGCCTCTTAGAAAACATTTCAGTTCTAAATACAGAGCCATCCAAACTGCAGGATGGTGCCCCTCACACTTGTGTGAGTGGGGTGTGAGCCTTCACAGACCTCTGATCTCACATGGACCTTTCCAAAACAAACCTACCAGGTTTGTGAAGGGCCTTCCTATTCAAACCAGTACCAGGCAAAACTTTCAAAGAGTGTCTGCAAAGGAGAAACCCATCTGCTGAATTGGAAGAGGAACTGATAAACAGAAAGTTAATCTTCAAAAGCACTGTTTTAAATAGAAAAGAAAAAAATCTTCTGGGGCCACTCTTTTTGGAGATGTCAGAAATGCTCAAGTTATAACTTTAAAATTGAGACCTAATAAGTGACTTTATTACAAAAGACTGCATTGTAATAAGTACACACAAGACACTGAGCTACAAAACTACTTCTTTTATCACTTCCTAATTTCTTAGTCCTTGGATTTCCAACCAAAGTCTTTTGCTAACGTAGCTCTTGAAGTATGAATTTTTGCACTGTTTGCCTATTGTACAAATAAATAAATTGCAGCTTGTCAGACCAACAGAACAGATTTTACTGTGCTGTGTGGATAACAGGGAAGGCCTTTTTCAGTCAGACTGCTGGAAATGTAAGATGAATTTTTATTACCAAGTATGTTCTGAAAATGCATAAATTACTTTTCCTTGGAATAAACCTCAAGTTTGTCTTCTTTAGAATGATGTATATAAGAACTACTGATAATAGCAGGTGACCCAACACTGGGGTACAGTTAGCAGGGTTTAATTCCAAAAAAGAATTAAAATGTTCCTTTGCATGGCATCCAGCAGAGAATGAAACAGACCCCAGGGTGGTTTTCCCCTCTCTGAAGTCAAAATGGCAACAATAAAACTCTGCTATATTCTGTTTGTTGTCACAGTTGATTCCTAGCAGGTGTGAACCTTCCATCTCATAAAATCAGCCTCAATAGTTTGTCTACCATTTATTGCAAAGAGGAAGAGAAATGCTGATTCCTTTCACAAAATCTATTTTCCCCTGGCCCCTCTTGTGAAGAATTTGACCCCTCTTTAGATGGGACACTTCAGTGTCAGAGGCAAAGGTCTTGGGACAACTGCCCCAGTGCGGCAATACTGACCTTGCAAAGAAAGGCTTTGGCACCCAGATGACCTGAGACAGACAAGAGAGCTCAGCAAGTTACTTGGCTTGCAAATATTCCCAAATGACAAGACCAGAAGGAGGATTTCTCTCCCTGAAGACACCGACCCTGTGTATACACCCAGCAGGGAGTCCCTGTCACAGCCAGTCTGGCCATCCTTTAAAGCATCAGCCTCTTCAGAAAACAAACAAACAACAAACCAAAACCAACCAAACTAAAACCTCACAAAATGAACAACAGCCAACCAAAAAAGTAACTGGTGAAAGCAATTATTCAACTTCAGCTAGAAACACTTTGATCTATCCCACTGATTTGCAAGATCTTGCTGGCTGAAAAAAGAGTGAGAAGCTCAAAATTGCCAGGAAATAAAACAAAACATCACAAGCGAAAAAGGGTCAACAAAATGAAAGGCAGAGCAGCTTCTGCCTCTTCTGCAGAGATCTTTCTGATTCAATGACGTGGATGGGGCAAATAATTGCAACTCTGAGTGATACCACTGACACTGTAGAAGTGATGAGGATTTTTGCAGGTAAGCATCCTTTCAGTAAACTGAGCACTTAAGTTCAACAGGAGTTCTCCAGTGTCTAAATATCAAAATATTTAGTGTCTTGCACTGTATCTGGTAGAATCAGTTGTGTCCCTAACAGTGGACAAAGCTGTCTGGGGAAGCTGCAAAGTCAACTCTTACTGAGCCTGGAGGGAAACTTGGACTTTAGTATTCCAAATTAATTTAATGATCATAGCTCATTAAAGGGATTATGTGAATTCTTTTCCTTTAAATGGCAATAGGACCATGTGACAAATATTCCACAAACAGGGATATATTAATGACTGCAAGGAAAACCAGCTCTGTTAAAACTTACCTAAAATAAAGTCCCTCTCCCCAGTGTGTAGACAGGAGATGGTGGGAAATGAATTAACCAGGAGTTAATTCCTATTCTACTCCTTTCCTAGCTACTCAAATACCTAATTTGCTCCTTTGTTGAAAACCTTGGAAATATACAGAATTCATTTTTTAAGCCTTTTCTTCCTCAACTTGAGGAAGCAAACATGTCAAATGCTGTTTGGACTTTGATATTCCAAAAAATAACACAGCATGCTACAGCTATGTTCATTGCCATGTTCCAATTCTTCCTGCTTTTTCATTTAGAGTGGTATGAGCTGCCAAAATATGTTTCAAGCTTGAAGAGAGGAAAACACCTTCTAAAATTAACAGTAAAATAGCCAGAGAAACAAAGTTGTTGCCTTGGTAAACCAGCAATTCATACAGAATCAGAGAATATATTGTCAGAGGTGTAAATATTACTTGAAGATAAGCTGGTAAACCAAGGTATCAACATAAAGCCCCAAAAGCCTCTTGGCCTTTGTTCAGTCAACCAAATTATTGAGAAGACAGAGTCCTGAGACACAGACAACAAAATAGCAGGGAAGGGGGGATGATGTGGAATTACAAGGAATTTAACAGAAATAACACTATTATTTATAGGGAATCCTTCATCCAATTCCTAGAGAGGAAAACAAATCGAAAAACTTCCTGAAACACAACAGCTATGAAATCAAAGCTACTGCAGTAAGATAAGTATTTTTAATGTAGTAACTTGCTAAATTCGTTTTCCTACTAGAAGATCACATTTTAGAGTCCCCAAAGCTCGGAATTTTCACTTCTGTATTCCACCTCTCTCTGACCACAGCCATACTCAGCTTTTGGAGAGAGACAATCACAAGTGCAGATCCAGACTGGGAAGCTGGATGTGATTTTCAGTGGCAGCTCCCAAACCAAAGCAAGCCCCGTGTCCAGCAGGAGCACCCTGTGCAGCAGCAGCTCTGCACCTCCCTCCAGGGTTCTGGGGTTTCTGCCTCAACAGTTATTTGCTTCAATACCTGAAAAAACAGCTCAGCTCATCAATCAAAAGCACATTCTCAGACACCCACAGCAAAACCACCCCCCACACTGTAGGCAGAATGTATGTGTACCAAGAAAAAAATAAAATAACAATTTCTGACAGATGAGCAGCTTTTTAGAAAAAGAGGTCTGTTATCATTTAATTATTCGATTTGTACACCATCTTTAACTCCCCAGTTGCAGATTGCTGTAATACACTAGACTGAAAGTTCAGTAAATTCTGTCTCAAACCCCTAGCCTAAGCTGTCATATTACAATATAATTCTTGTTTGAATAATAAAATTAATTTTAAAATTAATTGGATGACATACTAAGAAAGAATTTATTTTCAAAGGTTTTGAAATCTATGGAAAAGGGCATGCTAAAGTATTCAATAATACAAATTTACACTTCTTTATTCAAAGTATTTGTTTTCCACTCTTATGAATACATTTCACAGCTATTTTGGTAGGGCATCCTTTCAGAAAGCTACAGTACCAGGGTTTCCTTTCTTTAGTTGCTTTGATTTAGATATTTTTCCCTGGTGTATCTGTTGAATTCAATTCTCACTTAGCCTTAACTATCAGATTTCATTCTTCAATACACAGAATCTCCTATATCAAAGTTGATTGCCTTTCAGAAGGGCATCTCATCAAACTCACAGCTCTTTCTAAAGTAAAAACACACCAACCAATTAGAAAACCTTATGTTCTCAGGACTTGAAATTCTTTCAGATTGTATAACCTGGCCTATCGAGAAAGATAAACTATTCCAGCCTAGTCTTAATGTATCCAACCAAACCATGAAATATCTAAGAAATGCACTCCATTAACTTTTTTTTATCTTGTCCTAAACAATTTTCTACGTAATCTATTTATTCTGTTATCTGGAGCACAACCCAAACTGGCTATTACCTCTGCCATCTAACAGCTGTAGTCCATTCATGGGATTTCTGAACAGAGAGAAGTATATATTCCTCAGAGAAAGCTGTATCCCATCATCTAAGTCAAGCTCCTTTGGACTGTCTAAAATGTAGAAAAGTGAAATACTGTTGACAAAAAAAATATATTCATCAGAGCTATGATAAAAAAACCAGTGTGAGAGACAGCATGCTGCAACTTTTAACAACTACTGCTTCTCATGCTCTGGAAGAAATGAAAATTATGCCAGTGATTTAAGGCAAAAAGCAAGCTTTTATCCCTCCTAAACTGCAAGCATGTTTTTTACTGTGTTACTTCTCTAACACTTGGGGACATGCCCAGAGCCTGTGTCCACCAGGACATGCCCAGGGGCCTGCAGGGATGTGCTGCTGTGCTTTCTCACCCCTGCCCTTTCCTGACACAACTGCTGCTTCATTCTAGGGCCTCCCCCAAGAGGGGGCACATACCTTGAGCTCTGTTTTGTGCCCGAATGACTGTGCAGTTATTGTACAGCTGTTCACACGTATAATTAAAAAAACAACTGTATTAGTAACAGAAATTTCTGAGAGAACTGGGACTGCTGAGCTTGTTTTGTGGCTTCGGAGAGGTGGGGGTGACAGATTTTGCTGACAGTTGCTCTTGGATAGCATTGAAACATGACACAAAAATGGTGCATGAAATGTATATTAATTTCTCCATGGCACTGGAAAATAACACTACTCTCTTCCCAAATTACACATGAAAAAAAAAGAACACTTCATGATAGCTGCTTTCTGCAAAGCTCACAGAAATGGCTTCTAGCCCTCACTGTCTGGCCCAAAGCTTAATTCCACTGAGCTGCTGAGAATAAAGGAGAGTGATTAAAGGAATACAGTGTCACTTCAAATACTATTTCTGTGGTACACTGGGAACAATATAATAGATTAGCATCCCTAATGTATTTTGGAACTCCAGTATGTGTCTGCAGCATACCCCAGCCCAGAAATCTGCTTGACAGACTTCACTCTACATTTGTCTGTAGTTGGAGGCCACTGGTTTCATATAAAGCTGCATTGATCTGATTTTAATACCTTCCAGCACAGAATGTGCTGGATCTGATTTCCAGTGCTGAACTGCAGTAACAGGTTGAATATGCAATTGTGCTGAGCTATCAGGTAAAACCGAGTATATTAAAGACTATTACGCCTTCCAAAGCACAAGGATCTGACTGTCAGTCTCTCCTCTGTACAGATGTAACAACTTTCTTTTATTTGTAGATGTTTTCTTGATTATGAAATCTAAAAGATTCACTATACATTGTAACTTTTACTTTACAATACAGGTAATTACAGGAAAACATAAGTTAACACCAAAAATACCCATAATGAGCAACCTTTCTTTGCATAATTTCAACATTTTAGGGAGTATCAGCAATAACATATGTAATATTATAATTTTTATTAACCATGTTCTTTCTGATACCAAAAAAAAAAAAAAATCTTACTTCTATCAGACACTGTTTTGACTTTTACCTCAAATTCCCTTCAGTAACATCCCCAATAAGCTACCCCATCTAGAGATGTTACGGTTCCATTTTACAGCTTGGTTGATTTTTCAAGACTTCAATGGCTTTTATGCAGTGTCCCCCCAGACACAGTTGCAGCCCTTTAACCAATTTCCTTCTAAGACTGGGCAATGGCCATCACACAATAAATCTGTATGTCAGACTTAGATTTCATAAACATGCTGGAAAAAAAGATCATTTCACTTGGGAGAGGAACTTTTTAAATTAAAATAATCAAAACTAATAAATTTGTTTGGTTTGTCTGAACTGAAAGAATTCCAGTGGCTTTTCAGTTCACTCAAAATGTCCCGTTCATATTCTCTTACCCACTCACCCCACAGGCTTCACCTATTAATCCATTTTCGTAGAACACACAGCACGGCTAAATGAAGAGATCCACCTACAGCAACCAGTTGTAAATGTCTAATTATAAGTGAAAAAACTTACTGCATTCCATATCTGCTTCATTTTTTTTAATAAAAGAACTGCAACATACACACTTTCTGAAGTAAAATGAGTGAAAAACAAATAAAGCAATTTGAGAAGGTCTCTAGACAGAAAGAAGTGCTGCTAAGTTCAGTAGGAGGGAGAGGTTCAGAGAGATGACAGTAATGTAAGTAGGGACAGGGTGAAGCTCTTGGGTTCCAGTCCAAATCTTTCAAACCCAATGCTCTAAAGGAGAGTCCAAACTCTAAATTTAAGTGTCTAAAATTAAAATGGCCTAAAGGTTCAACAGTCTGTATCTTGTTTATTGAAGAAACTGTATAGTTACTCACTCGTGTGAAAGGAACCCAACTCACCAGGTGTTTACATACAGAGCTCATGCCCTAAGTTTAAGGGCACAGGTTTAACATATGATCACTTGCTGTATTCTATGCATCCACTTTCCCTAAGGTTAAAAATGTTGCCTCAGACACAGGGGTCTTTTTGCTCATAGTATTCTCAAAATCAAAAACCTTCTTCTAGAAATATCAGGGCATGTGTATTCAGACTAATCAAGATTCTTCACTTGCCATGGGCAGTAATACAACTGATTACCACATGTATCAAGCAGCTGTTCCCTTCAGTTTTTATAAATTTGGTAATTATCCTCTATACACTCCCTTACTCCCCAGTTAAATGATCTATCAAGGGAAGAAGAAGGTACAATTCAGAATCCGAGTGTTAATCTCCAAATACTGAGTAAACCACAGCTGAGAATGATTGGAAGTTGTAGAATCAAGCTGCTGGAAGGTGCAGAGGCAGGTTAATAGGACGTGGACATTTACAAAACATCCCGTTCCAAGGAGCTGAAAAGCAGTTGATTTTAAATACATACATTTTCTTGCCTTTCCTGAGCAGGAAGAAACAGCCTCAGAGACAGACTAGAAAGATGATACCTATGACTAGATATGAAATCTACTGGGGACTTAATTTCCTTTCTTTTAGTGCTACACACATCAAAACACAACCCACTGACTCACTGTGGGGTTTACCTGCCTTTAGATGTGGAGCTGTTACAGATCCTGGCTACAGCACCTGACTCCAACTCCAGCTGAGGAGAGATAAGCTGTTAGTGTTCCCTGTCTGCTCTTCAGCACCTGATCTATCAGTCAGGATGGTGATTACCATAATATCATTCTGCAAATATTCTTCACGGGGCAGGAAATGTTTTAATAAGAGGAGATCTGAGATGAGAAGCCAATAACCACATGGCCACTCAGCAGGAACCTAATTTCCCTTTCAGTGCCAGCTTTGCAACAGGAAACGTCACAGTTTTGTAGGGAACATTTGCTGTCTTGTAGGAACAGAGATTGTGACAGTCACCTCTTGCAACTCTGAGGTTATTTTCATCCCAGGTCATTGCTGCTGATGATCTTTATATTAAACAACATATGTGTGAGAAAAAACAGAAACAAAAAAAACACCTAGAAAACCCCCACCCATGGTACAACATTAGAACAAACCCAAATGCAAAGAAAACCCATACTGAAGAGCATAAAAAAAAAAAAAAGCTCTGCATCATTCCCTCCCTAAAAATCTTATTGCCTCCCAAATCTTCTCCCTCAGGAAGTCAGCATGGCCAAAGCTTCACTACACTACATTCCCTCTGCATTCCTAGGAGAGACAGCTGGAAAAGAAAGGAAGGGCCTATGAAAAAAGCTTACACTGAAAACCAGAAACAGCAGCTATCCTGTTCTAGGTGAACCTGCACACATGGACATATTTAAGTACATGCATATACACACATATGTATACGTGTTTATTCTATCCTAACAGTTCAAAAACCCCTGTATCAAGCATCTGCCTCTGCCACTAATACAGGGAAGCCTTATCTGGAATGTGTTTTATCTTTGCATAAAGGGTGATATTTTACTTCTCTAATTGTTCCTGACCCCTTTTCTCTAATTTATTAAATTAAAAACATAAGAAAATATTAGGACATCTCTTTTGGTTCTGCCACGGAAGTAGAGCAAACTGCCCGAGATTTCCTTCATGAATTTCCTTCCAAATCGAACAGCAGAAGGGCTCGTGATCACAACTGTGCCAAGTACACATTTTGCTACTATTCCTTTGGTTTCAGTCAGCAGCACAGTTCTTGAGGCTGGCTGAAACATCCTCAGTTAAATCTGAGATTCAGCAGCAGAAAGGATGTTAAACCAACAGAAGAAACAATCACACTGCATATTGTTGGGAACACTGGCTGTGCAGATAACCCACTGATTCAGAGCAGCAGAACCAGAAACTACAGAAACAGTGCAAGGAAAGAGCAAGAGATGGGTATCTGCTCGTGGAAGGGCCTATGGCATGAGAAAATTAAAAAGTTTCCATATCTCTGAAGCTGTTTTTCATATTCTATATGCTTTCTCCTCAACATATCCCAAAACACAGATAAAACAACCAGAGAAAACACTGTTGCTTCTACAATGCAATCTAAGAAAGTCCATTATTGCCGTGGCCGGGCTTCGCAAACGAAGATTTGGGGAGGGCTCTGCCCACGTTTGTCGCAAGCGCGTTGGTGGCTGAAAAGGCCAATACGAGACAGGCACGACCGGCTGCAAAAGTCCATTTCAAATATACAAGTGTTTTAATAATTGAAAAAAGTTTTAGAATGCTAACAGTGAGATGCACAAGTGATGCTTTTGGACCCTGAACCCCCCCAAATGCCTTTTGTTTCTGAGGTCAGGTCCCTCCAGCCAGCTACAGATAACACTCCTGACTCTGAACAGTGAGGGGAATCTTGGCCCTTCCCCAGTCCAGTAAAGGACACCCTCACATGAACCATGTAGGAAGCACCAAAGCAAAGGTAACCAAAAAAAAGTCAGATGAAAAGTTGAAAAAAGAAAACCAAACAAAACAACAAAATTCACATTAAGAACAAAGACATTTTCTTGCTACTATTGCTACCTTTGTGTTTTAAAAATTTACCTGAATGTTTACGCACACAGTCAACAGAGGAGTCTTTTGTATCCTTAAAGGACTAAAGCAGCCTGAAAATCATCAGGTCAAGTTGTGCAGCATGGGAAAGTTCTCACATCATGTAAGGCCTCCACACAGAGTAAACCTTGAGATTCCCCATACCAGATGAGAACTGACAGTCAGATGCTGTCCCTCCTGGTTTAGCACCAATCCACATTTGGATTCCTTCTCTACCAAGTAAACTTAGAAATTCTGTATGAAAGTGTTGCTGCAAAGGCCAGATACTCGTGGCAGTCAAGATCAGAGCCTGTGGCAAGGAGAAGGAGGGTTTTCCTCAGGGCACCAAACACGGCTGTTGGCACAAGCACATCAGTTGCTGCCGTAGTGGAAAGAACAGCTCCAGCTGCAAATACCAGCAGGCAGCAGAGAACTGGGGGTGTGGGTCTGGGGCTCAGAACTCTGAACTCTCAGGCAGCACACTGGGCCATCCTCTCTGCCAGCTGGAGTGGCTGCTTGTAAGCTTTGGTGACACCTGGACTGAACAAGGGTCACATTCTGACTCCTCTGAGCACAGAGACAGGACAGGCAGTTAAAAGGCTGCTCACACCTTGCGTTTCTGCACACAGACTATTTTGGTTGGGGAAAAACAGGAGTCTGAGTGTTGAAAATAAAGGTTCCTTGAAAGCAGTACAAGTCTCAGAATGAAGAAGGGGCCAGGACAGAAGGTAGCAAAGATCATGACTGGAGAACAGACTCTGGTAACGAGGGAAAATCCCTGAGATGAGAGATGCACGGACACAAATGAATGCCAGGGGATGCCCAGGAACCCTGGCCAGTGTTTTCCAAGTCTGGTGACTACAAGGAGGGGCACAACACTGGTCAGCACAACTTTGCACCCAACCTTCCCAAACTAACAGGGATCAACCTGCTGGGAAGAGAATTCAAGACCCACAGAATGTAGTGCTGGCAGCAGAGCAGGGGAGTGATGTGCAAAATGGAACCAAGTGTGATAAAAGCCCAACTCTTGTGAGTTCCTAAATAAACCCACTCCACCCTGGGCTTAGCTCTGTCTCACCTTTGACAGTGGAAATACTCAGTCTCCTGTTAGTTCTCCTCAGCATGCTGTGGCCTACCTTATAAAGAGTACTACCTATTTAAAGAAGTTTAAGCACATTTTATTCACCATTTAAAAACCAAAAATATAGAAAGTCAAAAACCCACCAAAAACACCAAACCAAACCAACCAACAAAAACCCAAAAACCAAAACCAAAAACCAAACTCCCCCAAATCAGAAAACATTTACACAATTCAACTTTATAACTGCAGGTCTCAAACTGAAGTTTTGCACTTACAAAATATTTTGGTAGAAAATGGAAAACACTGTCTGTCAAAAGAAAAATTATTTTCATACTGCTAGTTGCTGCTACCTCATGGAAAAACACAGCCTACCAAATTAAAAAATTAAACACTAACCTAAAATTGAAGTTCACAATTAATAATAAAAAAGTCATGAATGCATGGGAGGGTATCAAAGAATTAATTTTTATTTCACGATTTCCATTTCATATATCATGAAAGGAAGCAGGCAGAAGTATGAAAGCTTGGACAAAGAAAGAGCATCTTAGTCTCCTGGGAGTTCATTTTATGCTGTAACTGGTGAAAAGCCTCTTTAAAAAGGTTATAAATACCATATTAATTTCATTAGGAAAGCTCCCATGGCATATTAATTTCATTTCTGGCACTGTTATTGCATCTTTTCAGATACGCAAAATCTTAGGAGGTAATTTTCATTAACAGTAAAGATCTGAGAAAGGCAACTAAAATATTTTAAACAGATTGGTAATTCATCTGGAAAGCATGCAAGTTTATTAGTATACTACTATTCTCTTCCAATTAACACCACACTGACACACAAGAGCCAGCAGGTTCTGCTACTGAAGTTCTGTTACCCTCAAGGCCTCTGTGTTTGCAAAGACTGCCTGAACAGCCCTCAAAAGATTAATGACCTACTCCTTTATTTAAGGCAGATCCTCATCTTCAGTCATCACAGATGAGCTCTGCAGCTAAGCATGAAATTTAACAACTGTCTTGGTTTATGCTGCGAACAAAGAAAACTTTTCCTCCCAAACACTTGCTACACTGGACTATTCTGAACACATAAAACACTGTAAGTGCCAGTTTGTACAATGGCATTGGCAGCCTCTCCATCCTGGCCTTGATTCTCTAACCTGACTTACACATACAGGCCTCTGAAGTCACCCACAGACTCAGCAGAAGTCAAGTGCAGCTTTCTGTCAGAGGATAAACAAATAAAATTTATAAAATGCAGACAGAAAGCAAATTCTATCAAAATAAGTCTGTAGATACATTTCACACGCTATGATCACAAATATAGTATGGTTATTTTGTATGTTTTAAGTCATGACAATTCTAAAACCTGCATACCCTTACTGCTTAACTGAGGCACCAGCTTAGCTATCACATGAAAGCAAATCCTTTTCTCTTAGTCACATTTAAACCCAGGCTGTTCATTCAACTTCACTCTTAGTCACAAGGAAGGTAACACAAAGTAGCTGCTTTGAACCACAAAGGCACAACCTGTGTGACCAAAGCTGCTACTTCTTATGGATTCATGATATTCATCTAATGAATTAAGCATCTAAATCAGGAGTGTCTTTCTGAAAAGGATGCTATAGTTCAACAAGACCTACAGATTTTCAAGAAACTCCACCACCAAGTTCTACAGCCTCAGAAATCTAAGGAGTCCCATCCCAGGCATCTCTCCATCAAAACACTAAATTCACACTGCAAAGCACAGCAGATGCAAACTCTGAAGAATTTACCCATTAATACACAGAAATTACACTATGGAATAAGAAAAGGTAACTTTGAAGCCCTGCTCCCCCGAACACTGAGGCAAATTTTGTTAGTAGTAGTACATTTGCCCGTTCTTTGCGCAGTTTAATTTGAAATTGTTTTTAAGAGGTACTGAAAATAGATTTTGTAGAAACTTTGTTTCATGGCTGATCATTATTCACAAAGCAGTATAAACCCTATGATTGGCAAGCACGGAATTAATAAGACAACCTGCTTTTAGAGCAGTTCTACAACACCCCAGGATCACAGGACGGGTGAGGCTGGGAGGGAACAGTGGAGGTGCTGTATCTGCCACAGCTGATGAAAGACTTCAACAACTGCAGGTTCAGTTTTAAATGGTTCTCTTTTAACGGTCAGGAAACTGCTCCTTTTTGTAAAGTACAGAAGAACAGAGAACATACAAGGGCTTGGGACTAATATGCAGCTCTACTTTTTCAGATACATAATCAATGTTTTGAATTGGGGTTTTACAGTTTGGCTACTAATGAAGTCACAGCTTCATCTGGAAGTTTAATCATCAGGACAAGAATAAAACTTTTAAAAAATACTTTGTATGACCTAGAAGCCTAAATCCCATTAAAAGAAGTCATGTGATCTCTTAAGGACCTGTAGTCAGCTTTTCAAGTGAGGCAAGGAGCATTGGAGATTTTAAAACAATTTTCTCTGCACAGGCTACTGACATAAAATAATTCACTTAGGTCTCCCTGCCACAAAAAAAAAAAATTATCTCAACTATTAATACGAAAAACTAAAATGTTCTGTTGCAAAACACTAACCAAAGATCTAACCAAGGCACTGGATCCCAGAGCTCCAGTCTGCTTTCTGCTACGCTTGGTCAACTGTATCAAACCCTGTGCCATTTACATACCTAGAAAAATGTATTCCAGAAGATCACATTGCTTGGTTTGTGAATGACTAGTAATGTATTTAAACAAAATGTGCTTATTCTTAACCATAACACGTTTCCTGTAACACTGAAATCCTCTGCTAACTTTTTCTGTAAATCCAACAGCCCCTCCTGTCTTATTTAACATGCATTATATGCACTGACCCAATTTAACAGTGCAAGGCTTGAAGAAGAGCTGTTAGATCTACAAATATGTAACACCACTACATTCCAGCCAAGCAGCGGGAACGTGAAGAAGCAACACAGAAGGAGCACTGCATATTATTAGCAGCTCTCTCTATCCAGATATTTTAATAAGTAGGCAATAAGCTTTCTCCTACCTGGCAGCTTAGGAACGTCTAAAAATTAAAAATAAAATAAACCACAAACCACAAAACAAAAAAAGCGCTCAACTTTCCTGGCAAACTACTGCAGGATTAGCTACTTCCCTACTTCCAAATCATTTTACAAGGCTTAAAGGTATCTACAGGTTTTCAGTAAATATTTTCACAAGTCAACAATGGTGTCTGTAAATCTTCAGTTACATTTTCAACAACCTCATCTTTCAAAACCACCGACAGCCCCCTGTAACTATACACATAGTTTTATACAAAGCAGAGGAAACACAGTAGCTATTTATAACTTCAGCTGGAAGATCACACAAAGGTCACATTTTGCATAAACACCTGCCCAGACACTCGAGTTCCGCTCTGGCGTTTTCACCTTCGCAGCACTTGCAGAACCATTGTCTGCAGTGCTCATTATCTCCAGTCATAATTATCACCAGGTTAAATTTATCATGGTATAGTGATAAAAACAAGATAACCACAGGCTACCATAATCAGAGTTTCATTTATTAGAGACTTTTGCATCTAGTTCTCAGGAACTGTTCAGCATTGAATAGTTATAAATTATCTCCTCTTAAGACCATGAAATCCATACTGGTGAGGTTACAGGTTTCATGGAAATCTCTTCTTTTTTTTTCTTCCTCTCCCTAAACATAACATTTTTTCCATAGCTGTATCCAAGAAAGATATAGCCTGAAGATAAAATATCACTGGAAATCACACCTATATGGCAAACTATTTTATACAGTTACATTTTGCCCCACTTTAAAAATGAATATACTGACATGGCATCATTTCAAGCAGCTCAAAATAGATTTTTTTTTCCATAGATATTAGTCATAAGACATGTTTTAAAACATCTGGGACTTAATCTGAAACTCTCTGACAGCAAAAGACTGTTTTGTGGGTACGAACAGAGTAACAGGGAACTAAATGTAGGAACAGTGAACTAAGCCCACTTGTTGGCCATCCACTCTTCCAGCATTTCAGCTCAAAATGTATTTTACTGCCACAGTGATTCCCTTCGAGCTAATCTTCTGCCAAAGATGCTCAGAATTCCACAGCTCAAAGGCTGTTTTCTGTCATTATTTTACTGGGAGAGAAGGCCCATGTCAGTGGTCTGGAGGAGGTGGATTGATTTGGTATGTTTAAAGCTCCAGGCCTCTTTTTCTCCAGTTCCCAAGGACTAAAGGGAGCATGAACCTCCATGAATTTGTTACAGAATCATTTTCTCCTCCATTGATAAGTCTCAGATTCATAGAATAAAAAAACATATATATATCATGTTATTGTAACTTCTATAAGATAATAATTGGGGTAAAACCAGTCATAGAACTAATTCTACCCAAAATGTACAATAAAATTACGTGCTCTTCCAACCTTTCCCTCACAAAAATAAAGCACCTTTTTATACAAACAAACTTCACTATGAAATCCAAAGATGGATATTTAATATTTTGCTGTGACAACCAAAAGGCTTCAGAGATATCTTTTCTCATGAGTACATATTCCTCTATTTATACCAGATAGGAAAATATTTTATATTAAATATGAGAGGTATGTGAAATGAAACTAAAAACTGAACAGCTCTTGATGGAACCATTTCTCCCATTTTCATGTTAAGCCTATTTTAGGAGACAAAATTGGAGGAAGGAAAACTATAATGGCTGTTTCTCAAATTCTGTATCAAAGAAAGTCAAGAGATTATCAGCTAGATGTAACCATCTCACCAGCTGCAGATACTCACAGCTGAGCTGCTCAGGAAAGACTACTCCTCTCTGGAGGTAGCAAAAGGCAATGATTTACACTTCCATGCTAATTAAGGTCTACACTTTACTAGTGCAACGTTTTGTGCTCATCAGAGCTCATCTCAAACACCTGATCTGCATGAGCAGAGAGGGAGAGCAGCCAGGGCAGCAACACCTCCACGGATGCACATCCATCAGGGTTTCCAGGATGACCACAAACCACCTGCCTGCAGAAATGAGCACATCATCTTTTTGTGGTCAGAGTGCTACAGGCTCCACATCAGCAATACACCATCCTGGTGTATTGGAAATCAGTACTACAGCCTTGCTTTAAAGAAGATTCCCTCACGTGCAGTAAGTAATTAACAGTTTGTAGCATATGTTCATAATCACAAACAAAGCCAGTGAACACTTGGACCACATTGCAAAATTCTTATTAATTCTCCTAGTCACAAGTTCCAAGACTTAATTTCCAGTGGCTACTGCTGGAAGCCACTGTTTGACCCACCCTCCTATGGCAGTTATGGGGATTTTGCCTTTGAAGGGTAAAGGAACTGAGAAAAGTATTTGGGATGGATTAAGTGATAGAGGAGAGTCATTTCCCATCACAAAGATGATGTAGCCCAGAGAGAGACAACATAGTGATTTTGTTGCAAACGACACAGCTCTAGACTTTATGATGCTACTCTTTCTCCTGCACATGCTTTTACCTATCAATGTCAGAAGAAGTTTTCAATGATGCAGATTTATAAAAATGTAAACTGTGTTGCCCAGGAGACATTACAGACCTCTACAGACCTTCTTCAAGAGAACCTTCATGTAAGATGTTTTTTCACAGCCTTTAGTTCCCTCCTATTCTTGCCAAGGAAATGCATCCTTTTATTAATCTTGATTAAATTCTGCTTTGAGAATTTACAGTCTGACTATACACTAATGAATATCTTTCCATTTCCTGCCCCAAACTGTTTACAGTCCTTATCTACTCAGCATCCTCAGACTGGAATGTTAGAGCAGAAAGATACAGGTATGATTATAGACAGAGAAAAATACGAGAGAAAAAGAAAATCAGTAAAGCACTTCTGGGTGCCTCTCAGAAGAGAAAGATTATTTATGAGTGAAAACAACTTTTCCTACCTTATTTGAAACTCTGTCTTGAAGTGATTAGCAATGAACAGAACCATAACACAAACATCTAAGAAAACTTCAATTATAGACATAGATGTGAGTTCTGTATAGCTGAGGTTTATATACATTCATATAAAGAAGCCTGAAGGAATAGCCTGTCTATTGCTAAGAAACACTGAGCTTCCACAGTGTTCCTCAGCCACTAAGACACCCCCAACCACACAGCTCAAAAATTCAGTCCTTCACACAGGCCTTTCAACACAGAAAAGACACTGAATAAAGTCCAATATTAGATTCTCTGGTTTCTTCCCCTGCCTCCTGTGATATCAAAATACACATGATAAGAAGCTGTGAGAGTAACTCATAGAACCTCAGATCTTTGTGGCAAACTGTCACCCCAACCTGGAGCTTCCCCCTAAACGTGTTGGCATTGATGTGCCTTCCCATAGTCTTATTTCAAGCCTTGTTTTTATGATTATTGAAAAACCAAACATGAAACACTGAAATTGATATAAAGAAATATCGCAACAGCTGAGATGCATTTAAATTCTGAATTTTCAGATTAACCTCATAATCCCTGAATTTAATCCTCAGCTTCTAAATGCTCAGACATTACCAATAGTCGGGGTTAATGAAAAACCACACCACTTTTCAAGGGCTATTTCTTAAAAGCAAACATCCTCAATTTAGTAAAGTGCAAACACTGTCTCAACCTGGCTTCATTAACAGTATCTTTCTGATCTTCTATCGGAGGCTGCTCCACTTTATGTTGCTTCTGTTAATTTGTGCTGAAGGGAAGCTTGTCTCCAGCTCTTACTCACCTGCCCAACTGAGGTTACCACACTCCCTATATCTTTCCCACATACGAACTTTATCTAAGTGTTGTGTCTTCTGGCATTCTTTCTGTTTCCAGAAATGTGCCTTCCCTTTATACTCTGCCTTTCCTTTAAACCACTTGTAGTCTTCTAGAGACAAAGATGTAAAGAGTTATTTAGAGAGACATGGAGGTGATTTCATTGCTTCACACTTAATTATAGTTTGCTAAATCAATACTTTCTTTACACTAACACAATCTCTTCCCATTACCGCAGCGTTATTTAATACACCTGTATGTTCTCTTCCCTGGAATCAACAATGTAACAGCTCAGGACTTAGAGCTAACTGGGATATTTAATATTCTCAGGTAAGAGATGGGCAGGTTTCTGTTAAGGGCTGGCAGACCTGAGACTAAGTGTTCCTGACACATCCATCTGCAGTGCCTTGTATTTGCTCTGGGTTCTGTTCTCAGATAAGTACGTTACTCTGATTAGAGAGAGTGTGCTGTCATATCTGTACCTAGTGATAGCCCAATAGGCTGTGTTTACTTCTACTGTCTGCTGCTTAGTCCAGGGCCAATCCAACCAATAAACTCAGGTTTACCACCATTGAAAACCTGTCCTTTACACAGATCTCGGAGCTATTTAACACAGGATTAAAGCTCCTTTGCACTACCTCAGGAACTTTAATGGCAATGTAAGCGTTTGCACAGAAATTTAATGAGCGTATACCTAGACAGACATATCCAGATATATCTGGGTTCACTTCCTTCATGTCCTTGCTTAGCAGTTTCCAGTGGGGTGTAAATACCCTACAGAGTCACTAACCAGTAATAGAGAAATGACTCATTCCAGCCAAGAGACAGAGCAGTCCAAGTGAGGGACTGTCTTGCACTTTTGTTTCTTGTTGAATAGACCTCAAGAGATGGGAAGAGCTAAGCCAGTACAGATACTGCTGCTCTATGATCTTATTTGGCACTCTTGGACTCATGATTTGTGCAGTTCAGGACAGACAAAACCCTTTGCAATGTCAGGCTCCCAAATTCAGGTTCTTTCATTACTTGCTGTGTCTGTGCAGACTTTGGCTGTGGGACACAGTCATAGCCTTTCTTTGCTGGAGTGCTTTTAAAGGAAATGATATTTACTGCACTATTCAGAAAGTAATTACAGTAGAAGAGAGTAAAGTAACTTAACAACAAACATCAGTGCTGCAAGAGAGGTCTCTGCTCCAGTGCCCTTGAGAGCGGAAGTCATCCATACATTTAATGTTTTGGCAGCACCAATACATAACCTCAGCCTGGTCTGCAGGGTAATACAGAGCAAAGGAATTTGTTCCAGATTTTTTTCAGTCAGGGATATAACATCAGCAGAGTTTCATTCCTGCTAAGGTGCTGAAACATAAAAGATAGAAAAATAGAGAAGAATTTTTTCATTCAGTTTTGCTAATAGGCAATGATTATTTCCCCAGTTTCTATGGCACTATCACCATGGCAGCTTGCCATTTTAATCAAAGGCATTGGAACACATTTCTGATACCAGCCCAGTATTCCATCTCCTGGCCACACACAGCAGTACCCACTGTGTAAACTTCCCTGTGACACAGGCCATAATGTCAGCAGACATCAGGATTAGAAATGTGATATTTCAAGTATCTAATTAAAGAACAAGTTTTCAGTGTTCCTTACTCTAATTCTGAAAACAATAGTGGAAATATAACCATTGTGACCAAAATTAGAATCAAAATTCTTTCACAGCTTGCTCAGTTTCTAAATGGGTTTTGCCCCTTTTTTGATTAACTACTCAATGTAAATGATTACTCAGCAGATCCTGAAAGAATGTACAAGTGAAAAAAGTCACTGTAGAGAACTGAGTATCTGCAAAACACTTGAGAGGTAAAAATAGCTTTGGACAAAAAACCCCATACTTTGTACTCTGTACAGGCCACACTGAAGCATCGCACACAAGACTGAAACCACGATCAGAGAGCAGCACAACTCAGTGTTCCGAACAATGAAATTTTCAATATACAAGAGGAAGCATTCTAATTTTACTAAATGTACCATGAAGTGTTTGCAGATATGCTCGTTCTGAAAAAAAACCCTGAGTATTGAGAAATATTTCCAGCAATAGCAATCCTTCACGTCTTCTATAAAATACATTTTCAGACTTAGACCAAATTCATAGCCAATGTATTTCAAATGGCTGAGATACTCTAAAATAATACATGAATTTATAAATCCTTTTAATAAAAGCTAACAAGCAAGTTGAACTCTGTATTTCAAGCCTAAAGCTTTTCCAAAGGTCCATCCAAGAGATATTAAATAAATACAGATAATGTCAATAATATTCTGCAGTAAAACACTACGGACTAAAAATCACTGGTATAACAGTACCCTAAAGTAGACAGCACTGACCTCAAGAAGAACAACAAGAAACTTAAGTAAACTGAGAATGAGACTTGAAATAGATCACAAGCAGCTTTCTCTTTTTAAACGACTTAAACCCAGAAATACTCAGAAACAATCACAGAAGCAGTTATGATGAGAAACAACATGAAAACAGAAATGTAACTCAAGTCTTTCATATCTTCAGTACCTCCATACTTGTTAGATTTACAATTTTTCCTCCCTTGGGTCAGTAGTTAGGGAAGGACAACTAAACAGAGTCTACAAAATATCTGACAGTGAAACAGTTGTGCTGCTACATTCAGATGTATATACTAACCTGCATTCCAAAGAAAATCAGTTACTACCAAGGATTTGAGGACAGTTCTGCCATCTTATCTGGGGACACCTGACTTCTCAGTTTTGTGCCGTGCTTTGTCTTAGGAAATCAATGACACAGAAATACAGGAAGATGCAACAGGACACCTGCACACATTTGTATCACACCTCAACTGGTAAACTTCTCCTCTTGCATAAGCCTACACTGCTGAATTTTCAGACCAGGTTAATATCTGCCAGCTTTTTCATGAGGGTAACCTGATTCATTTGTTCAGAAGATCCACATACTGTTTAGCTCTATGCTTTTGTCTTAACATCTCTGAATTCATTTGCATGCCTGTGCAGTGCATATCAATGATAAATGAACCAGTAGAATACAAAATCTTCAAAAACAACAACAACAAAGCCTTTTCTGCTTTCAGTCCTCAATTTAATAACAGTTGCACTTGATATTTTAAGCTTGCCATCTGCTTAATTAAAAGTTTATGTTTAATTTTTGCTTAATATGAATCCCAAGATATCATATGAAATTCAAGTCAAAAGGAAATTCAGATTTCATTATGTTTTTGGAATGCAGAATATATTAAAGAGAAGGAGACTTCATTAAACACTGCAAGATATGAGGTCTAGATTGTCTGGAAACAAACATTCTGCCAGTTCCCTTAGTCCTTTCCTTCTCTCCACTCCAATCCTCTCTCCCATACATAACTATGTGGGAATAGTTCCACTGTTCTCCTCCTGTAAAGACCACAGAAGGTTACTATGTCTAAAGGCAAGAAGAAGTTAAATAACAATATGTAACAGCCAGATGATATACACATTTTTAAAGTTCATATGTGTCTATGCAGTATATAACAAATTTAATAAAAAAACCCCATTTCTTCCCTGAAATAACATAGATACGACACCATTAAACTCATACAAAACTCTAAGTGAGCAAAAACACCACAGAGATTATATTCAAAACATATAGTTTTAATTTAAATTAGATGCTCTATATATAGTGCTTTGGCTGATTAAACCATAGTCTCTAATTCTTTAATAAGTAACATAAAGGGCAGCTATGGCAACAATTAGCACAATGGTTGCATTGGTAGCATCAGTCAGCGTTCACAGCCTGCATGTACTCAGCTCTACAAAATTCCTTACCTGGAGTTCCCTTCACTCAATGGCCTTTTTGCTGAGTCTGCCAACGTGACAATAAGGGAGATGTGCCAGGGACAAGGAAAGGTGCAGAGGGAGGCTTACCAGGGAAGGACCAAGTACCTTCCTACCTGCTCATCCCATGCTTACTTGGAGTCTGTAACATCCAGCCACCATCACCACTATACGAATTTGTATTGATGAACCAAGACTAAAATCTTCTAGAATCCATTTGCAGGAAAATAGCTTTTTCAAAAATAGATGCATTATGATTAAGCAATCAGTTATTTTTGCCCTATACATACACCAAAAGGAGTCTATTAGACCTGATTCCTACCCAGCCTCATACTCTTAACTGTTGTTGTATTGTACATGAATTAAGTTGGCCCAAAGATGACTGAGTTTCTTGTAAAAGTGCAGCCACAAAAATGTAGTATCACAAGAGAACAGGATCCCAAAGCATCATTTCTCCCCTGTCACATGGTGATTATGGCTGTGTGGGCACACACAGCCCACACTGGTGCTGTGCTCCACACCCCCCTCAGTGGTACAGCCTAGGCACACGCATACAGGTCTGGAAGAGAAAGTTTCCCAGAGGATGGCAGGCACTGACATTCATCTATATTCCAGGTTCAAATGGGAAAAGTCCAGCTTGCCCCTGTGTGAGCAGCACAGTCACACCGGGAAAAATCTGGCCTCCATCCACAGAAAGGAGACCATTTAGTCAATTCACACCAACAGCAGAAAACAGAGCCACATCCAGCCCCAAGAGCTAGCACACTCCTATTTTAATAACAGATTGTAAATAACAACACTTTTCCTAACAACAGCAGTTTCAACTCCAGAAGCTTAATATACTGTAATTTAAATCTGTGCCACAGCAACCTTTATTAAAGTCAATGTCACCTGTAAGGACTGAGTTAAATTAAAATGTGGGCCAAATTTATCAGACATTAGTTTCCTTTGGATACAGAGCTCAGAACACTGACTGTGTGTCACCCTAGATGTGATGTGAGTTGTATACGTTCACGTCCAGCAACGTATTTTAAACCAGTCCATTCCAAAACACTTGCCCTGATCATCAGTTTCAAGTATTTATTTGTCTGAGACTCTGAAGGTCAAATGAAAAGTGTGAAAGGTTTCTTTCTGCTCACATTATATGTATATCTACATGCTAGAAACTGCAGCACTATTCAGGCCTAGGGAGAGAAGCCTGGAGTTTATTACAATGTGCCAGTGTTACGTTATAGCTGGTCAGTTTAAAGGCGCAACCAAGGGACAGCAGAAGAGGCCATTCCCTCCTGCTGCCGGAGCTGTGTGTGCCCAGTAACCATCACTGTGTGTGTGCGACACTGCCCAGCGATGGGGAACTTACTGTGACACAACTACAGCAAAAGTAGTCAACAATTTATCCTTTTATTTTCAGCACTGGTTCACGGGGGGCTCTGCATCTTTATGTCAGATAGGTACTGAACAAGCTTAGAACAGACATATTCCTACAACCTCCAAGGTAAGCGTAGGGGTAGGGAGCTTTTTAAATTTAGATTATGTAAGGTCGTGTGCCTCACTGCATTATGTTTTATATGCACGTTATATCTCACTGCACCCCGTGAACTTCAAATGATCGTTAATCACACAAATCCAGACCGATACTCTTTTGTAGCTCTTTCAGAAAGAGAACAAATATTATACGCACATCTAATAGTTACTGGAATGAGGTCAATCCCCCGAATGTCCGGACACGGTCCAAGAAACACAGAAGGACATCCCACCTGCCCAAATCGGCCTCTTGCCCGAGCAGCCCCGAAACACCCGGCCAGGAACAGGCTCCTTGAGCAGGATAACGCCGCAAATGCAGGAGCGGAGCTCCGGCGAGAGTCTGCAATGCAGAAACCCTTCCTGGAGCTCATCAATGAGCCGGGGGAGACGGGGCGGGGGCAGAGCCGGCAGAGCTCCCGCAGCCCCGGGCACGGGGCGGGAGGCGGCTCCGAGCGCCGGCTCTGCGCTCCCCGGCCCGGCCGAGGGCTTTGCCCTCCGGCTGTCCGAGCTCCCCTGGGCGCTCCCGCGGCCGGGCAGCCCCGGGCAAGGGCACGGCCGGGCCCGCCTGTGCCACCTGCGAGGGGACACGGCCCGGCCCCGCGGGCGGGAGGAGGGAGAACAGCCCTTACCTGCTCCCGCTGCTCCTCCCGCACCCCGCGCTACCCGAGCTCCATCTTCCTCCGGCCGGAGGGGAAGGGGGAGCCGGCCCGGCGCTGCCGCCCCCCGTCCGCGCTGTGGCCCGGCCCCGCGCCCGCCCTGCAGAGGCACCGGCACACGGAAAGCGACACCCACCTCCCGCCGCCTCCTTCCCATGAAGTCACCGGCCGCAGGGCCGGCCCTCCCTCCTGCCCGCAGCGCCCGGAGCCGCGCTCCGCCCCGCTCCGCCCCCGCCGACCCCCGGGCCGCGCCCGCCCGGAGCCCGGGGCGAGGGAGAGCTCGGCCGGGATGGGCGAGGGAGAGCCCGGCCGGGATGGGCGAGGGGAGAGCCCGGCCGGGATGGACGAGGGGAGAGCCCGGCCGGGATGGACGAGGGGAGAGCCCGGCCGGGATGGACGAGGGGAGAGCCCGGCAGGGATGGACGAGGGGAGAGCCCGGCCGGGATGGACGAGGGGAGAGCCCGGCCGGGATGGACGAGGGGAGAGCTCAGCCGCGATGAGCTCCCGGACAGCCCCGGAGCGGCCCCGCAGCCGCCCCTGCACTGCGACCGCTCCCCCGGCCCAGGATGGTGGAGCGGGAGATGGGAAGCGCTGCTTCCTCTCTGTATCCATCGTCGTTCTGGAAAGGACCGTGCCCAGTTTTACCCATGCAAAAGGGGTCTGTTATTCTTAAATTATTGCTTTTCACGCGCCTCCTAGTTGGATATTTCATTTTACCTGCTCGGGAGAGGTCAGTAAAGTCTATTTCAGGCTACAGGAACTTCTCAAATAACCTGGTTCCAGCTACTTCAGTACACACCCAGGTGTTTTCTGTCTCACCCAGGTATATTCTATCTCACCCAGGTGTTTTCCATCTCACCCCGTTAAAACTACCTCCCCCACACCAAAGCAGTCTTTCACTTCCACTCTTCCAATAACACTGGGATTGAAAAGGAAATGGATTAAGGAATACACCTCTAGAACTGAGTATTCCCCTTTTCCACTTACTGTGACAAAAACAGAAACACCCAAGACCGAGAACTAAGCAAAGTATGTGAATATAAGGAAAAACCCCCCACAGGTGCAGGAGTACCTGTTCAAGAAAGGCCTCCTTATCTAGAAACACTGAGAATTCTTACCTGAATTCAGCCTACTATAGCTGACACCCAATCAATGACAAATACAGCAACACCAAATCCTTAAGGAAACACCAAATGGAAACAAAACATAATACCTTTTGCACCAACACAACGCATCTGGAGAAATACATCTGGTGACATGTGAAGGCAGCTTTGCAGATATGCACTGTCACATCATAAGTAAGTGAGGGTTGATGGTTAGGGAAGAAAAGCAGATCACTCACATTCTAGTTCTCTGATAGAACTCCAACATCAGTTTAGAATATTGTTGAAACCCCAAAAAGAATCTCATCTCACCTTTGTAAAATATTTCATTTTACGGCTTATGTGGAGGGCAGAAAACATTTGAAAATGTTCCCAACTATTCCACGTAAACCCTTTTGCTGTAAATGCACTGAGCTTTTAGCTTTTGGCAAACCACGACAGGCAAAATACAAAGCATTTTTTTCTAATACTGTTTTAGGCCTGAATAAAATGAACTCTTGTTGTTTGCCCCTTCAATCCTCTATTCTCCTTAGAGAAATTCTTTATGCTCATGACTGAAGATTACTTAGATGAGCAGCGTTCTCTGTCAAGCTCTCAGGTTCCTCCCAAAAGCAAAAGAGTCACGAGCAGAACAGTTCCTTGGTTTCTCCTGCAGAGTCCTGCATTCTTTAAGTGCAGCAAAGGAAAACAAATTGTGAAATGCATGGATACCATACTCAAAAAGAACCGTAATTACCAAAAGACACACTTTTATCTTTTCCTTGATGCACTCGTGGGTACAGATTGTCCTACAGGTGGTTCCCAGATCATGAGAGTTCTGTAAAAGATAGAACAGTTTGGCAGAGCTTTGCTGAAAGCTCTAGTCCATTTGATTTGCAAAGGAAATTCATGTGGGGATATGTGACCTCAGGTGGCTACTCTAGAGCCCTCAGGACTGAAGATGCTCTACAAGGACTCAGAGAAGCTGTACATCCCAGAGATCACAGTTTGATCTGAAGGCTTCAACTGGTGATACAAGCAGGGACTAATTTAGATGGTCTCTGCAAAGGAAGTGGCCAGTTCTCTTTCTTTCAGGCAAAGTGTCAGCAAAAGTCTGAAGGGCTTAGCAAAGGAAAGGGTGGCCAGATCCATGGGATCAGCAGGGACAGGCTGTCCTTCGAGGTCTGAAGTTCCCTCATTCTCCATCTTTTTTTTTCTACCAGCTAAACTTTCTTTTATGCCACCATTATGGGAAAACAAACATGTTTCTAACAGTCAAAGTCTCAGAGGAAGTATGAAAATGCAGACATGGTGGATCTAGGTGAAGCATTTGCATACTTTGGGGACATTATGTTCTGCCTCCACAGAAGGTAGTATCTCCAAAAACAGCAGTCTGAACAGATTCAAGAACCAAAATTCTTTAGTCCAAAGAGGTGCAACAAATACTGCAATCTCTCATCTGAACATCTTCCCCCTTCTTAAATTAGAAAGCAGGTATGCAGTAGTCCACAAAGATCGGGAACCCAGAGACCACAAAGTCATTCACAGATCTTAAATTTCCAGGCTTTTAGAGAGGGGAAGCATGCATATGACTAACATTCCCTGCAAAGTCTATTGTATCTTTTCCATGACCATACACAGACACGGGGGAAGAAACAACAGAAGTATCTTCACAAGTGATGTTCTGCACTGCTCAGTAACCCTGGCAGCTGAGGGGCTGCAGCACAACAGACACCTTCCTGTGCTGGTGAAAATGCTCTGCTATCACAGAATCACAGTGCTTTGGGTTGGAAGGGACCCTAAAGGTCACTTAGTTCCACCCCCTGCCATGGGCAGGGACACCTTCCACTAGCCCAGGTTGCTCCAAGCCCCGTCCAGCCTGGCCTTGGACACTTCCAGGGATCCAGGGGCAGCCACAGCTTCTCTGGGCAGCCTGTGCCAGGGCCTCCCCACCCTCATGTCTTATGACATAAATCCAACCCAAACATCTTACTTTCAAATTTTGATGAAA
Source organism: Pipra filicauda (assembly GCF_003945595.2). Taxonomy (NCBI): domain Eukaryota; kingdom Metazoa; phylum Chordata; class Aves; order Passeriformes; family Pipridae; genus Pipra; species Pipra filicauda. The sequence goes on from NW_024104448.1 coordinate 1,070,806, forward strand.
AAGAGCTATTTTGTAGAAAATGATCAAAACACAGAATTCATACAATTTAGTGGATAAAATGAGCTTAAATGAAAATCTGCTGAATCCTTAACTTTGGGATTGAGGTTTCCTGTGCAGGATTTACTGTATATCTCCTTGACATACTTTGATGTTTTCTCCATCCATCATACTTTTTCTTTCAGCCTGTCCACATTTCTACAGAGACCCTGAAGCTAACAAAAAGTTATAAATGCATATACACATATGACAAAACAAAATGTGGAATAAGGTACCTAATCAGGCTTCATTGGTCTGTTAGATATATCAAACTTTATAGAACAATTTCATTTCTATTCCATGTCTTTTGTCTGTAATATAATGAAGTATCTCCTTTAAACTCCCACTTCAGAAAACACGGAAACTGGGGCAAAGCTGTGAAAGACAAGTTATGCACCACAATTTAAACTATATACAACAGAAATGCAAATTGGATCCCTCCTAATAAATGTCATGTAGAAAAAACCCCCCTAATTCAATTATGACTGATCTTGAATACAAATGGTAAGCACAACTTACACTGTTCTTATTACTGCTAATATCAGTCTGCAAGATGATTAGAGACTAGATACAAATGGACAGGCAGCAGCTGCATCTTGCATACTGAGGTAACAAGACATTCATGCTCAGAGTCCAACAGAAAGTTTTTCAGAAACTCTGTGTAATAAAGCGAAGGCACAATCAACTATCCCCTAGAAGGAGAACTCCTCTGGTCATCTTTTAAGATTGCTACATGAAAAATAGCTCTTAATGATACTTTGATGGCAGCTTTGTAGCACTTGGAAGAGTTTCTAATGAAAAATGTCTTCTTATTATTCTATTTTAACATACATTATCCGCAGATAGCTGTAGATGTAAATGAAAGCTTAAAAAAGACAAATAAAACCACACACACAGAGAGGCCAGTTGAAAAGGCAAGAAGAACCTACTCAAGTTATGAACTCCTCAGAAGACTTAAGTCAAACTAGAAAGGAGGGGAAATAACTATTTTTTAACTGGTTTTGAGTAATTGTAGCTAATAGTACTTAAAATTAGGGTTCCTGTGAGTTGCTGTTTCCCCTCCTTATGTTTATACAGATCAAATCATGAGGACTTTTGCTGCTGAATCCTGCCCTTTTTAAAGCACGTGCACTGCAGGCCAAGACAAACAGGGGCAGGGGAAGAACTCAGGCTGGTCACGTCTTCCTGCTCCTGACCTGTGAGACTGGGACCCAGAAGAGGTCAGCTGTTTCCTAACTAACTCTATTCTTAAAGATCCAGTTATTATTAAATGTCACTGAAACTCGCAGCATTTCTTGCCAGCCAAATGCTTTTATTACTTGTTAACTCTGGAAGTATCTACTCACCATGAACACATTTTTCTGTCAGGTCAGCTGGGAAGTTTATTTCTCCTGTCATTACATCAGATCACTGTTTTACAGTTACAGACAGATTGTTATCAGCCTTCAGAGACTTTAAAAATAATACAATATGGTTCCTGACACTCCCAAGCAGACTGACAAATGCCACCCATGCAAATAGCAACACATTTTTTTAGGCAGCATGCAAAAAGACTTGTTCTACAGATGTTTGGGAGTTAATTCTGCAGTAAAATCTGGCACAGAACAGAATCACTGTGGCATGACACTCCTGCACTGAAACTTAGAGCAAATCTGCAATGCCTTTGTGGCTCAGTGGAGAGAAAGAGGATCATTCCAAATCTCCCTTGGGATATCTGACTTAGGACACTTCCCTAGGATGTGACTGGACCTTCATTAACAGAATGCTCTTAGTGTGGACAAGGTGTGGCATTCCAGATCACTGCAAAGGTACACCCTGCTGAGGAAAGCCTACACCTGGGAGTGCCCCCAATACATACACACGCTCCTAGATCTCTATTCACAGAGCTGTGATGAAGAACAACATGTCCCACTTCTAAATAACCCTCCTGGCACATAGAGAGGGTCTAGAAGACAAAGGGGACATGACATTCCAGTTTAAAATTTTTTCATTTCTTATTTTTAAATCAAGTTGAATGGCTGAAAAGTCAGCACTATGTGCATAAGGAACACAGTAAGCATTCCTGGTTTATAAATAATCAGGGTTCCTAGAGGGAAAGTTTTGATTTGTGACAGTGACCATACTTTTGGCTGATATTTCAGGAGTAAACACGTTTTTCAAAATGCCATGGCAAAACTTCCTAATCCATTGAATCTCAATGAACAAAAAGAAGTCTTTCAGTACAAAATTTAGAACTTGTGCAAGAAGATAACTGCCTGAGTGCATAGATAGAGAGCACTTGGACCAGTCAGTTCTGGATAGGGACAATAATCTACTAATGAGGGTCATCTCAGCTTTCTTTAATAGAGAATTACCCTTGAATTACCATATTCCTGAGAGGGTTGGGACTTGTTCATGTACCAGACAAACAAACAGTAGTGACAGAATGCCTGTCTGCATTCCTGGCTCCTGCTGAATTCCAAGCTCCTAATACATTTTTTGCATCTGTGCAAAGGTACAACAATACTGTTCCAAAAATCATAGAATCAACTGGCAGACTCGTGACAATTGATTTGAAAAGAAACAAACTATGACTTTTGATAACTAAAAGCTTTGACAAAGGCATAAGAATGAAAAGTGACAGATATATTCTGCTCAGTTTGCAGGAGCCTTGGAAAGAGCAAACAAAACGTTGTCTTTCAGAGGTGGTGGTAATGTCAAATATTTTACTACTGAAAGGTAAATTTTCTTCTGGATTATTGTGTTCAGCCTGAAATGCTATCTAAGAGCAAAAGCTGAAGAGACTTAGAAAGATGTAAAGGGAGGAAAGACTTCGAGGTGAGGGGACACTACAAGATACATAGTTAATAAGACAACAGTTGTGGGCTTCTATTATTATCCTCAATGTGGAAATCCAAAGGAACATGTTATTAAAAGGAACCCCAGGGACTGATTTTACAACACTTCTCTTGCCCTTTCAATGCATTAACTGCCACTGGAACTCAAATTCTCAACATACCTGAGAGCAAGAGATTAGAACAAAGCCTGGACAACCAGATGGGTCTGGAATTCTCAGTACTGTCTAATGGTACCCAATTCTCACCAAAATGAAAATTACTACAGAATATTTTCATCTATTGGCTCATAAGAGAAGTTATTTTATTCTCCCGTAAAAGAAATCACTATGAACTGTGTAGCAGTTTGAGCCACATTTAGAAATCTAAAATCCAATTTTTAGGCTTCCCCCACCCCTTCTCAACAATTTATCCTAACACCAGAGAGAGACTTTCAGGCCAGAGGCTTCTGTAGGAGAAGGGGGAAGTATATACATTTATTTACACAAATAAATACTATACAAACTGAAGGCAACTATATATATATATATATTACATTACTCTCAGTCAGTCCTTTCAAGCCCCTCCTTTAACTTTAGTCCAGGAGCAGCCTTTAAGGCTGATATGTAACAGTCTGCCGTGGGAGTGTTCTGGGCTCCTGAACACTCCCTCCTCACCAAGTTCCAGCAGTTGTTTGTTGTAGTCTCTCCTCCTCATGAAGTCCGAGAAGATAGCTTTGAGTCCTTGCTCTTCTGCTGCTGGTGATCTCTCCCTCTCGTGTCCCACCTCGGTCCGTAGGCTGCTGCAGTGCAGCTTATCAAGCGTCCACGGCCTGGAATCTTCATTCCTCCACAGCAGTTCTCAGCTGACCCCGCTCAGCTTTGGCAGCAGCTCCCGAGCTCTGGGCTCATCTCCAGTTTCACCTGGGACTCCTCCCGAGTGCTGGGCCTACCTCCACGGCCCAGTCTCCTGGCTCAGCTCCAACTCTGAGCCCTTCCTCCACTCGCAGTGGAGGGAGAGGAAAAGCCCCCCTCTACAGCTTCACTGCAGAAAAGGAGGGGGAAGAAGGCTCGGCTGCAAAGCCTGCCTCTCTCCTCTTACCTCAGGTGCTGTGAATCTCTTCCTTCACAGCACACACTCCAAATGCTGACTCTAACTCTAGCCAAAGGCTGAGCTGGGGGGTCGCAGGGCTCCCCTCTCCCCCCTGGAGGGGAAGAGAGGGAGCCCAGCCACCCCCTGGCCTTGTCCACCTGCACGCACAAGACACGGACAGCAAAACAACCGAGACAGAACTGCCAACAGCTTCTGGTGCTGTGATACGTGATTTTGAGCAGAAGCAAACAACATGAACGGTGATCGGCTCTCCAGGGAACACTGCCCTGGCACCCAATCACCTCTGAGCCCCCCCAGCCTCTCAGGGGGGGCCAATCTCAACCTATGACAAACTGTTAGAAGACTAATGGTTATTCCTGCCAAGAAAGTTTCCTTCTCCCATTGTGCCAGCACACCCAAGTTAAGTGTCTAATAAAAGGTGCTGCCTTCTCTATGATACAGCTTCAAACAGGCAAGTTTTCATTGCTAAGAAATCTTTAAAGGTCTCCACCAGCCTCTAGTCATAAAAGCTATACATTTTGGTCAATCTTTAGTTGTTTTAGTTAAGATTAAGATACTCAGTTTAAATATTCAATTGTAGCAAAGTTGGAGCATAAGTCTGAAAAATTTATTACTACCTTCTTAGGATTTTTTTACTTCTTAATCAACTAAACATAATCCTGCTAAACTTCCTACATCATTATTTGAGTTTGCAACAAAGCAATTCCTGAGCATGTCTGTAAGACTCACTCAATGGTCCAAGGACTGCTTCAGGCCTTGGTCACACTGGATTAGGAGCTGTCAGAGGGATGGTGGAGACCATGTTCCCTGGGTGCACGTGGAACTCCTGCTAACATTAGTGGGGTTACCAAACCCATTAAGAGGTAAGCTGGCCCCATTATATGAACATTGTTGCCAAAAGGTTAACTGATTTCTCATGCTAGATGGATGGAATGGAAGTTTCAGCACTGATTCATAGAAGAGTATGAGAGCACACACTGCTATGAAATGAGTGGCACAGAAAAGGACTGGAAACCTGCCCTTTGAAACAAGGGGATACCATACCCTGGGGATACTCTCCTTCAGAGGATGGACTAACTACAGGTCTGGGATGAGGCTCTGTGAAGTTCCTGCAGGTTTCTGCCACAGATGGGTGTGTGATTAACCACATCCACAACTTAATCTCTTCAGGGAACACCAGTGCCATCTAATACAGGAGCCATCTAACACAGGTGTCCAAATGAGAAGCCTGCACTCCTCAGACAGTCCACAGAGCCTTCAGAGGAGTTGCAAACCAAACTCTACCACTCGCCATTGAATATTAAAAAAGGCCAGGCTGCTGCTGCAGATGCTTAAATATAAATGGTTACATATCCACTAGCAGTAAAATGAGTGCTGTTTTAACTCCATAGGAAGAAAAAAGCATTGACTGAGGAAATATCAAATGACAAACCATAGAACACTTTTCACAGGAGCAATGGCACAAGGGCACAGTGCATCCATGTGTCAAGGCTACCCAGGGTCACCCTTCCTTGCAAGGACAACTGAAAATGAAAGAGCAGCTCCCTGAGAACATCACCTGCAGGGATGTCTCATCACCACATTTTGTAGTAAAGAGTTAACACAAGGTCATAAGGTTGAGAAGTCTGAAGGAGAGAAAGCCAGAAGACACACATATGCACCATCCCTTCCTGGAGCACCTGGCACAGGTCCCACCAACATCCACGTGCACACTGAGGAGCAGGACGTGACCATTCCGAGCGCTGCAGCCTCATGGCACAGCAGAACCACCCAAACACACCGTGTGTGACTCAAGTAGGTCAGTGGAACATGGAAGGGGAAGGTATTTCTGAAAGAGCCTTCTGAGGAACAGCTGAGGAACAGCACAGAAAACCTGTCCTATGCAGGTTTGTGAGAACCCCAGTGACTGACAGTCCCTGACTCTTGTGTGATCAGCAGCAATGAAATATCACAGTCCCATGAACACCAGTGACTTTTACAGTAACTATAAAAACAAGAGGACAGAAAAAAAACCCAACAATGTTTTAAATACAATTTTCCTAATTTAGTTATTTTGGCTGCAAAGGGGCAATAATAGTACTTCTTTTCCCTGGATTCATGATATTGCTGTAAAATAAAGATTTAAGTGTATTCCAAAATGTGCATAACAGAAGGAAAGTGTTCTAATAACAACACTGTTTTCTTCAGTTAAGAGCTTTTTCAATACAGTGAAAATTAATAACACATAAATAATTGGTAAGAGACCAAAAAGAAGTTCTACGTAATGATACAGGATTTTTGACTCAATATGAAGAACTTCTATCAAAATGAACTAGGAGGGATAAAATCCCAGAGTTTAAATACACCATAATTTTCAGGGGGATTCTATTTTCCTGGTGCTTCATGAAAGAGGCTCTAAGCCACTGGCACCAGTGGAAAATTTGCCATATCCACAGAGAAATAAACAACCTCATTACCGAGCATCTCAATCAGCAATTCATCTCCTCCTGCAATAGTGGACCTGCTCTTCTTCCCATCAGTTAGAGAAGAATGCTGGTAACCTAAGGAGTGCCAAATTAGGTGTGCATAGAGCCAGTTTTGCCACTGACAGCCCAAGGGCCACAAACATGGCAGAGCACTACACACTTCCAGAGCAGCTGATAAAGGTGTTTCTCGCTTTACTCCTCCCCTGCCTCCAAAAGGCAATTAAAGGCAGTAACTCAAACCACAGAAGAGTATTTCTCTAATTCAGAGAAGAGATGATGTGAAACCACTCGTCAGTGGTAACCAGTCCCTAAATCAGCCTAAATCAGCCAGTCCCTTAAATCAGTTCATCTAGTCTGTTAAAATAATGAATGGGATAATTGGGACCTAACCAAGTTTATAATCCCAGTAGGATAATTAAATGGCTAATTAACACCTATGAGGCTATCTGCACAAAATCTGATTCTTAAATACAATGGTTTAGGCATTTAAAGAGAAAATTTACCCCTGGGATTCAAAATCTGAGGATCTGCAAGCAAATATTTCTTCCTGTTTTCAGATTTTACTACACCTCAGCTCACAGGTCAGCGAGTAGATTATCAAAGATTACAATTAACCAGACTGAAATACCAACATTTGTTCAGATCACACTAGCTACTGGGGTTACATAATCTTACCTGTTCAACATCAGTGCCAGATTGAGGAACCTGAGTAGGCAGCAGTTGATCTTAATCATGATCATCAACATTTGGACTTGAAACAATGAGTTATGTCAGTCACAGACCATACTGTGGTAACTGCAGACCCAAAAAAACAGATCAAATTTATAAGATTAAACTCCTTATTAGTGACTCCCAGAAGAGAGGTATTAGCTATGTTGAATCAACAGACTATGTACAGGTATTTTCCTGATTTTGTGTTAATTTTTTATTCAGGGCAAGTTACAAATCCAAGAACTAGAGAAAACTTTACTGGTAAAACTAGTTGTAGAATATGCAATGTTGTTGATAGCTTAAATTTGGCCCAGTAGGTTGATTAAGCATCCAGCAGTTTGTGATCAAAAAACAATTAATGTCAAAGTTGCTCTTGGGGGGAAATAAAAATTAAATTGCCAAAACAGCCAAGAGCAACAAAGAGCTACTGTCGTTTTTATCAAAGTGTGAATGCTCTAAGCTCAGTGACAGTGAAGTGTTCCTTGGCAAGTTTAGCTTTCTTTGGATAGGGCTGGACTTGGTTAAATTGTGCATATCTAATAAGCATTTTCAAACTGAGGACACTGTCCCTGTTCTCCATTCACCTGCTGTCCTGCACCACATCCCGCTGTGTCCAGAGCAGGGACACGTGTGCCCCCAGCAGGATGCACAACTGAAGAATGGTGGGACTTAAGGTTTTATTCTGGTTCCCTCACCTTTTTCCCCTTCACAGTTTATAGAAAACAATGAATCAACATAGTTTATTTCCTGAATTAAAAACAAAGTGTCTCTCTCTGGTCACTGATTTTCCTTCTTTGTTCCCTTTTTTCATCACAATGAGCTGAAATACCTCGATAACCACAGCTTATCACTGAAGAGAATCTGGGGAAGTTTGTTACCTCTCTGCTGCCCAGAGAGGAAGTGGCAAGAGAATTACCACTTGGCAATGCACAATCTGATGTTTTGGGTGGTTTAGCTTCTCCTTTGGTCCAGTTATAAGCTATTGGAAAGGGTCTCAACCCAAGTTCCTGCTCAGTTCTTTCCCCAATATAGAACAGAAAATAAAAATCATCACTCCCCTGCTGCTCCCAGACATTTAGAGAAATAAAATTAAAAATGTACCAACAAAAAACTTAGTACTAAGAGGCAGTTAATAGACCAGTACTTAGCTACTGACAGCTCCTTGATTACCAGTCTGTTTACCCTCTGCCTCAGCACAGGCCTATTACTCACCCCTGGGGAGGAAAGGAAGATTTTATGGACAGAAACGGCAAGCAGGAAGTTCTTTATACCAAAGGAGGCAAACTTGTTTCTCAAAAAAACCCTGACATGCATCTCAAAACACAAAAGGGCAGGGTGCTTTCTAAGGCCAGTCACTACTGCAGGCTGAAAAATTAATGACTCATGTATGCAGTTTGCTGGCTGAGTTCAGAGACTGGATCGTGAGTGGGAAAATCCTTAGTCTTCATTGCTGCTCTTACATTTCTCAGTTCTTTATCCTTTCTCCCCCAGCAGGAACCGGCTATATGCTGACTAAAAGCAAGCCCAGAATACATTTAAGCTAAAGATTCTACAGCATTGGCCACATCCCCTGTGTCAGGCCAGTTTCCCCCACTATCCAATAGTACCAAATCCTGTAGAACTCAGCCCACATGTACAGACCAGGAAAAGTGGGCAGCTTCTGCCAACAGAACTTACTCGAAGCATTACCTAGACAAAAACCTCAGGAAAAAAATTCCAGCTTTGGCTGAGAGTACAGGAGACCTAATTAAATAGTTGCTTTTTTTTTTTCTTCTCTCCAGGCAAAGAGCTGAGTTAGGTCCCATCAGAGGTTTGCTATAGAAAGAGTGTTTAATGATAACACCATGGAACTGCTCTAGTTTGCTCTCATACATAGTGCAGACATTCTTAACTAAGAGCACTAGAGGGTCTGTGAATCTGAGATAAGATTTTATCCTCTAAAGCCTCTGAAGAAGCGACTTTTCAACAGCTGTCTATGCAGCTGATTTTGAGTTGTGGTTTCTTCAATGTGAAGGAAGCACAGGGTGCACTGTATGGCCAGGGTTTACCTCAGGACACTTGGTTGTGACTCATCACAGTAATTCCGGGACACTTCTGAGCAAACAAGCACTCCCTGGGCACAGGGGTGGGTGCCACACCTCAGTCCAGGAGTTAATGACAGGAGGAAAAGCTGCCATGCAGCAGTTTGGGGGTTTTCAGTGGAAGGAACTTTGCTGAGCACACATTCAGGAGTCAGCTGTTCCTGGGGACACTGCTCTCCAAGCCCGTCCTGCACATGCACACCTGGTACGTGTGATACTCCCAAATGTGCCACAGCCCAGGCTGCAGCTCCAGCAGACTGTTGATCTACACAAATGTCCCAAGCCTTCACATTTCACTACTCAGATTTCCAGGAGAAACACAGGATGCATGCAGGGTGTTTGAAAATCATAAAGACAAAGGAAAAGGCAGAGGGACAGCAACATATCCAAGTTCTCTCCTGCTGCAGTTCAGACTACATCTGATCTTCCTACAGCAGCCACGAAAAACCTCCCTGTGCCAAACCCAAAAACCAATATTCATCCCTCTGCTGATGGTAGAGAAGAAAAGCAAGTAACTCATAGAGGGAAAACAAATAAAAAGAGATATAAAGAAAAGTTATTTTCATAAAAGATGGCATTTAAAGAGGATTGCTCTAAGACACAGGGTAGGACCTTAAAGACATGAGTGGCAGTCACATATGTGACCATGTGCAGGGGCAATGACACATGGGTAGGTCTGACACTGACCATGTGAAGTCAGTGGGAAAAGCCTCATACAACACAAGATTATGTTCTCAAATTAATGGGATTCTTGTCCAAATAAAATTCAGACATCTTCATTTATTACAGAAAAGCATACTTTGTCCCTCTACAGGATTTAATGAAAATGCTTCTTGCATCACTCAAGAGTGTTTTCTGCATGAGAGACCTCTTGACTTACACTGCTGTAACAGATGACACTTTCATGGACACGTAATTGGACACGTATTCTTTGTGATGATTTCAGTCTGTTGACATTTGTTAAGACTGACTTCACGTAAAATAAAAGTTTCTTTGGGCAAATATGTTTTTGCCATCAATTAGAGTTCTTCCACATAACTGCAGCCAAAATTTGCACTTGCAAGCATAAAAATTTCATAATTAAGCCAAAATATGTATACACACACACATGTAGAACAGACAGTGACAGCATAGCCTGTTTTGTGTTTGGATTTGGGTTTTTTTCCCCCTCCATTATCATGCAAGGATGTTACTTTCTGGCATACATTTACAGCAATGCACAGCTGTGATCAGCTCTGCCCCTGGACATGCATTCTGGACAACAGTTGTGAGACATGAAAGGTTCCCAGAGGCAAGAGGGAAAAGAGAATTCCAGAGATCTACACTGCTGACTCATTAAAATTGCTTCTCCATGACCCTGGATTCTGCAGCTGAATATCCTCAAAGTGATCTTGGGTATCACAAGTCTTTTTCCCCGCCTGTATTAAATTCTATACCAGATTTACCCAGTTTTCTCTGTCATTATCTGTGGTTGACACAGTCCACAGTGCTGTATTTCATGCAGTGTGATCGTTTGCATCACCTCCAGACTATCCTGGCAGTGAGTCAAAAGTAATTTTTGTTGCTCACTCCATTGTTTTCTTTAGTCCACAGCAAAACACGATGAGACTCATTTTCACTAATTTTAAATAGAGAGGAATTACTATCAGCAAACACTAAACATTTCACATTACAAATACATTGTTTTGCCCCTGCTTTTTCACATGTGCCAACACCTTCACCTCCCACTAGAGCAGCCTGCTGGATATCCTGCTAACTCGATGCAAAACGCACTACAGACTTGAGCTTTGCCACAATTAATGGCATTCAGTTCTGAGGGGCTGCAGCTTTGAGCCCCCCACAGGACAGCTGAGCCAGGGCAATGCCTCTCAGTTTTACTGGAGTGAGACTGCAGGGCCCACACGTGCACATCCAGGTTTCTGGAGGGACTCCATGGAAGATAAATCACAGATGTTTAAAAGATTTCATCCTGGACCCTAAAATTCCGCTGCCTCACAGATGCTATCACACAAATCCCATCACACACGTGGCCCAACACTATCAAAATATCACAGTGGACGTGGCCAAAATGCAGCACATCTTGAGCAAACGTGTCACTGTCACCTACACAGACCTGGACATGTAGGTCAGAGCTGTCCACAGGGACACAATTATTTCCAGAGATCATTATTCTGCTACAGTTAACATGCAAGAGAATAGAATGAAATCAGCTTGCTGTTGGGAGTTTGCCTTTCTCGATTTTGGCTTTTCTGGTTCTGGGACTACAACTCTTGAGAATTACCAGCACAGTGCTCACAGCCTGGAGAGCAAAGAGCACACAGCCCAGGATAAACAACCAAACACACTTCACACATAGCTCTAGGAGACCAGTCAGAGCCATTCTCACCTTGCCTTTAAACAAAGAACAGTGGGGCTCACCATTAGTTTGAACCACAAGGTATCTTTCATATCAAGTGGGAACCCTGAGGGAAGGCTGAAATCAGCCCATGAGGCGCAGTCATTTACACACCACTACCTTGAAAAAGGGGTTTGTTTCTGGACCAGCATTCTTTCTTCTCCTGCAGCCAGCAAAAGGATTACAAACAGGACTTTAAGCCTTTCTTGTAAGGAAAGAAAAATTAACCTATAAAATTGTAAGGTTCTCTAATTCTCACAATTAATCTGCAGAAAGTGTTCTGTTGGTCTTTGGGACAAGAAATTTGACCTGCAGGTTCTGACAGGTTCTTTCCTCACTTTGATCCAAAGTGCTTCAAATGGCCTCATTAGGGCCACACAGTGAGTGTTGTAAGGTCTGTCCCTTGCACTGTTGCACCTCAGAGGGAAAAAGGAAGCGTGAACATCAACTTCTACAGGAGGCACCCGAGCAGTCTGTTCCACACAGCTGATGCACTGGGCAGAAACCTTCTCTATTTCATTGCTTTGATGCCACCAATTAAGTGCAAACTGCTAATCATTATAGCAAAAATCTCTTAAAGCTACTAAGGTTAAGAACACCAGAACATTAAGGAAAAAACATTACTTTGATTCATTTTGCCTATATATTGATGTTTACAGAAGTAGCAAGGAAAACACTATCCATATTTATTTAATGGATCTCGAATAGCTATTTCCCTAAATAAGAGAAAGTTATTTGGCCTGGGTGAACCATCTCTGTTAAAGTGATTGCCCTTAACCCTTCCTACTCAAATATTACCTAGAGTTGACTCATATTGATTCTCCATCCTCCTGCCTCTAAAAAGGCATTCAAAATATCACACTAATTTGTCTCTGAATTTATAACTGTTGTAATAGCAAAGGTGAATGTGCACTTCTTCTTATTTGCTTTTTAATAGGTCTAAAACTGTGTGCGGGTAATAGAAAAAAAATGGTGTAATAGCCATTCAGTTATGCAAAAACTGGTGGTAGAGTGAAAAAAAAAACCCTTTAATATTTTTACATGGTTCTTGATTTGAGTTTTCTTATGTAGGGGAGGAGCATCTTGCCAGACGTGGCCCACAGCTTCAGATAATCATTGGCCCTGCTAACAGCAGTTTCACAACAACCATCTTTGCCAAAAACTAAAATAAAAACCTAACCAGACATAAAAATACATAACTGCTGCTATCATCCTCAGTCCATTTTACCCATGTCAGCTCACAGATAAAGTTCTAGAGATCACAGAAAGACTGAGGTTGGAAGGAAGGCAGCTGGTCCAGCTTGCTGTTCGAAGCAGGCCTCATGTCAAAGTTACCAGAACACACCTTCATCTTATAATAAAGTTACCAGAGACCTGAAAGCAAGTAAAGCATGTGCTTACACCCAGGCTTTTATTTCTTAAACAAACCCATAAATTAGATGTTTTCATTGGCAGTAATTCCTATGGAAGTTCATAAGGTAACTTGAGGGGTGGGGAAAGGGCATGTATACGTCTCCCTTCCTTCTCAGTCCAAAATATTCCCTGATGATGATGATGGTGATAGCTGTGGCTTCTGACTTGTGTAGCCTCACCTCGAGTACAGTGTGCACTTTTGGGGCCAAAATTGTATAAAAGTATATATATATATATGAAAAAGATATTCAGCCATTAGAGAGGGTCCAAAGGAGTGTCCAAAGGCAAAGGGCCTCAGTTTGAAGCCATGTGAGGACACTGAGGGCACTTGGTGTGTTCAGCTGGAGCAGAGGAGACTGAGGGGAGACCTCACTGCAGTTCCAAGTGCCTGGGCAGGGGCAGAGGAGGGGCAGGGACTGAGCTCTGCTCTGGGGGACCAGGGACAGCAGCCAGGGAATGGCTGGAGCTGTGCCAGGGCAGGGATTGTTGGGTTGTCCTGCGCCGGACCAGGAGTTGGACTTGGACAATCCCTGCAGGTCCCTTCCAACTCAGCATATTCTGTGATTCTGTGAATGGAAACTCATCTTCAGGAATGCCATGATCAAGATATAATCAAACCCAGGTATTCTTTACAAAAGGAGGAGTAGTTGAAGATCCAAGAGAATTACTCTCAAGGAAGAGAGGCTTAAAGAGTATATTCTTTGGGATGGGTATTAGAGCTACAGGCTTTCCCTGTACATTCCCTGTACATTTAACACATTCAGTATTAAAACACCAAAAGCTTTTTCAAAACTGTATTTTAAATTTGTTTAATGTAGTGGGTACAGTTTAATTGACCAGAATTAGTTCTCTAGAATTCAATGATACTGAGAATAACACAAAATTGAAATGGCTGTAAAACACTTATTAGATGACTATGAAGGTCAAAATAGTACATTTCACTCTCAGTTTTTCCGGATATTATGTAACTCACCTGAAATTCTACTCTTAAAGCAAAAAGACTACAAGTGTTTTATAAAATGTTCCTCCTCCCCCTCTCTGACAAAGAGCAAGTGAGAAATCAGACTTGCATGGAATTAATTCTGACTCATTAAATGAAGCTTTTTAAGAGTCAGTGAAACAGAATTCACCTATTACAGGTCATCATCTCAAAAAAATTCAACCTCCCAGATAAAGCAGCTACACTGTTTCTCAAAAGCCTCCCTCTGCACTCACAGGGATCATCACTCCTCACTCCCTCTCACATGTTTTATAAGCCTTCATCAGAGCAAAGCATTAGGAAGCAGCAGCATTTTATAGCAATCTGTTTCCTACTGTCCCCATCACATCTCTCCACATAACACGAATTTACCTGTCTGAATGAGAAAGATTGAACTTTTCATTAGTCAAATAACCTTCCTCACAATTATCGAGCAAAATAGAATGATCAGCCAGTTTAGTAGCACAGATGTATTTGGGCAGAGAAAACAGATGTACTAATTATCTGCAGCAGATCCCCTACAGGCCACTTCCCTTCTCTGTGGATCCCCTGCCCATGGACCAGAAGCAGCACGAGATCCCTACGGGGAGTTTGTTCTCTGCAGTTAATCATGAAGGAGTAAAATTTAGATAATAGTTCTTTTCATCACTGTTCCGATCTGAAATAGATCCTAATAATGAATTCATTCCAGTAATTTACAGTAGTTTTATATTTTTAGACACAATTTGCTAGCAATATATTCCAATTGTGGTAAGACAAACATTTACTTCAGCAGGCCTGTGCCTACCCCTGCACTGTGTGCAAAAAACCCCACAGACCAGACTGGGGGCAGTATTAGGCCTCAACCAGCTGCAATTTCTTTCCTTTTTACTATGGTGAAGACACAAATAGAAAAGAAACCTCATCCATCTACATAAGTATATATGGTATGCAATAAACCTGCTGTTAAACCAAAGGCACCAGAATTGTACAGAAGCCAAAGGCCAGGTCCAAAAAGAATAATTTTGATATATATCCATGGGACTCAGTGATCTTAAAAATTTAATATAACACATTTTAGTCATATTATCAGCAAGGGTGGCCATCTCTTTGTGTTTAAACTAAAGAAAAATAGAACCAAAGTGAGTTTTGAGTTCAAAGGAGATAATTAGACCCATATACGATCATTAAAAAGACAGAACTCTGCCAATACCAGGGAATTCAGATCACATTTCAAAGCAATTGCTTCAAGGTAAATCTTGTTATAAGTATCTCCAAGAGGAAAGATACACAATAGCACAAAAATCCTTGTAAAAATTCTAGAAAAATACATGTTCAGTTGAAGCCAAATGAATTGAACTGCCTGGAACTCATCTTAAAAGCATCAGACTTCCCTCCATGCACACCCTTTCTGTTTTTATTTCTTAGCTGCAAATAAAAGTAAAAATACAAATAAAAGCCTTCAGATGCATACTAGTAGCTCTGCTTTGGACAAGTAGCACTTCATGGTCTCTTCGGCCTCTTTATTGAGATATTAACACAAACAAATGGCAATTTTTCAAATAGTAAATTCCTTTTACTTCCACTTACCTCATCAGCAGTAGCAGAGCTCCGTACTCTTCCTAGAAGATACAGTTTTCTGCTGTTTATGTTTCTCTTTTAGCCCCTGGAATGGGGGCCACCCCGAGCTTTGCTGGTTGGGTCTTGGCTATGACCTGAATTTGGTGTTAAGTTCTTTCTCTGGCTCTCCACCACTGCAACTCCAACCCAGCCTTATCAGACCTGCAGATTATCACAGTCTCAACCTGGTAATTCAGAGGTTTACTAGAAATACCATGTATTTCATGATGCAGTGACACTGACAAACAATAGTTGGCTTTTTAGCACAGAAAGAAAATGATGTTTCCATGACTTCTGTGTGCTTTAGAAAAAGGGTAATCTTTCCCCTCAGTCCCACTCTCAGCCAGAGCCTAGACACATGTCAAGTTGTTTTGCTTGAGTCAGTGAAAATTACTCCCCCAGGGTGATCTGGGGCACAGGCTGGGAGCACCACTGCTCTAAAATTTCCTGCAGAGTGGAGCTGCCCAGGCCCTGAAGCAGCACTAAATGCACTGTGAGCAGCGAGCAGAGCAAGGCAATGTGCACAGCTACACACCCACTGAGAAAACACACGTACTCCAGAAGGCTGACTGTCCAAAACAACATCACCTGTCACCCACTGAGAGTCACAAAATTTGTTAAGTCTTCAATTCTGGGATTAAGTAATACAGCCTTTGCAGGGTCCCTTTAAGGCCTCTAATCAGTAGTTTCAAAGAAGCAATCTTCAAACTCCCTTTTTTCTAAAAGTTTCCAGGAAATTTGGCTGTGAGGCACCTCATAGAAATGGAATGTTCCAGCCCAAAATGTGTCAAAGCCATAAAGAAGTTGAGAGCTGCTTTACAATGCAGAGCACCTGACAACCACAACAGCCTATTCCTTAGCGTACACAAGTACAGAGAGCAGCGCTGATCCATCTCCGTTGTCTCATCTCGCAGAGCCCAGTTCCAGTATCAGCTGTAATGTGGTTTCTCCCAGTGGCAATCCCAACAGGCCAATGCAAGGCTGATTCCAATGGATGAGGCTCAACCAGGCCAAGGGCCGGGTCCTGCCCTTTGGCCACAACAACCCCCGGCAGCTCCAGGCTGGGCCAGAGGGGCTGGAGAGCAGCCAGGCAGGAAGGGAGCTGGGAGTGGGGATGGACAGGGAGCTGAACAGGAGCCAGAGTGTGCCCAGGGGGACAAGAGGGCCAATGGATCCTGGCCTGGCTGAGGAAGAGTGTGGCAGCAGGAGCAGGGAAGTGATTGTTGGCCTGGACTCAGAGCTGGTGAGGCCACCCCTGGAGTGCTGTGTCCAGCTCTGGGCCCTCAGCTCAGGAAGGACATGGAGGGGCTGGAGCAGGTCCAGAGAAGAGCAACGAGGCTGGGGAAGGGACTGGAGCACAAGTGCTGTGAGGAGAGGCTGAGGGAGCTGGGGTTGTTCAGCCTGGAGAAGAGGAGGCTCAGGGGAGACCTCCTCACTCTCTGCAACTCCCTGCCAGGAGGGGGGAGCCAGGGGGGGGTTGGTCTCTTCTCCCAGGCAGTGATCAGTAAGACAAGAGGGCTCGGTCTTAAACTCTGCCAGGGGAGGTTTAGGTTGGATATTGGGAAGAAATTCTTTCCAGAGAGAGTGCTCAGCCATTGGAATGGGCTGCCCAGGGAAGTGGTGGATTCTCCGTCCCTGGAGGTGTTGAAGGTGAGACTGGATGTGGCATCAGTGCCATGGGCTGGGAACCACGGCGGGGTTGGATCAAGGGTTGGACTTGATGATCTCGGAGGTCCCTTCCAACCTGGCTGATTCTGCAATTCTGTGATTCTAAGATGCTTCCTCTCCCATGGGTTGCAGTGCTGGATTTGTGCCAAGTGCCACCAGCCCTGTCTGTGCTTGGTGAGAAGTAAAGTAACTCAGGAAGACTTCACTGAAGTGAGCAGAGGTAAAGCTCTAACTGGGGAGGGTCTCACTGTAAGAACTGCCCTGGTCAGGACCATAACCACAACAAATGTGCATTTCTGAAAGGAAGAGAGGCTGTGCAATGGAAGAAAACTCTACTGAGCCATAAAGAGGAGGCTGCTCTCTGCTTCTACATCAAGAAAACACCAAAAAGGAAGAGAAGACTCCTCCATTTATCATGTACCTTCTCTTCTTCATCTACTCCAACTGTGTGGTTTCTTTCAGTATTAAGTGGGCTAAGTTTCAGCCCCCTGAAGCAACAACATCCACGACATTTCATGTCCAAGAGCAGCCACCAGAGCTTTGGGGATGAGTCTCTGCCAGGATTAAGGAGTTCCATGGAGCACAAGAGAGCAAAGTGGGAAGGTGTTCTGCTAGTTTGGGTTCCTCCAGGCACACGCTGAACGCAACAAGCCAACATCAGAGGGGGAGAGTCCTGTGTCACCTCTAAGGGTGGTTCAGCTGAAAACACTGTGAGGGGAACTATCAGTAGCAAATATGAAACCAAAGAGCCACTGCTGTCAAAAAAAAAGTATTTTAAAAGGTAAGTAACTTGTGACTACTTCTGCAGTGAAGTAACAGGATTGCTGCATTTTGCAGAAGCAAAAGACTACAGCCATTTTTAGTATGAACTGACTGAGGATCCTGACAAATGGCAAATGTGCTACATTGAGGTCCTAAATACCCTTCCAGAACAAAAGTTTCTCTTTGGGCCTCCACATTTGCAGACATTTCAAGGGACCTCTATTACCCAGATTTTTAATATGTATATATATACACACATATATATATTTTAAAGCGTAAAATAATTGTGTTTTATCCTAATGAAAATAAGCATTAGGAATTTACAATATAGACCTTTTTGGGATATTATGCTAGCTTCTTAAGCACATTTTGGAGGAGAATAACAAACTGGTTAAAGCAACTGTATTTGGAGAAAAGAAGGCAGAAGAGAGAACTTCACCCAAAGGAAGTTACTAAAAGGGTATTTTCCTTATTTCATGTGAAAAGCTTGAGTTTCAACTTATAAATTCAGGCTAAAGTGTTATCTGAATTTTAACTTGATACAATCAGTGACAGACCTTTTACATTTATTTATTTATTTTCTTTTTTTAAATAGCCAAAAAAAACCAAAAAAAATGAGCAGAACCCTTAGAATCAACTATTTCAACACTGTATGTGTGTGTGTAATAAATAAATTTCTCAACTTAAGGTTTATAGATTTTTATTTTCCAGTCCCCTTTCCCACACACATGCACACACACAATTCTAGTTCCAATATTTTCTAATAATGTTGTTATTAACTGGATAGTTGCTGTTTAAAAGCACTGTCAGACAGTCCATCTCATTATGACTGCATGAATCCCAACTGTTGCTCTGAATCTCCTTGTATAAACAGCAGTCATATTTCTCCCATAAAAACTTTTTTCTTAAAATTGTACTACACTATTTAAATGAGAGCTATAAAAAAAGAAGTACAAAATGTAAAACATTGCTGGCGAGTGGCTGGAGAACAGTTGCTTTGCTCTGTATCTTCTACCTTCACAATGGAAATCTGAGGCACAGAAAGATTGACTCATAATAGCACTTAATGAGTATATAAGTAGGTTGCAATTAATTAAGCTGATCTGTTGCTTTTTTTAAACTTCCCTTCTGTATTATAGTCTTCCTTTTAATCTCATTTTGCTCAGTCCAACTCTTCTGACAGCTATTGACAGCAACAGCCAAAAATACCCCAGGTTTTCCTCCCCAAACCCCACGGATGCTGACTGCTAAGCCCAGTGGTGCATGGCAGTGTGATGACTCATGCCTCTCACTCCATTTTAATCTCCTTTCCTTTCAGGTTGATGAAATGAAGTTTTACAGGATCACTGCAGCTCTCACACACCTCAGACTAAGTAGGACACGTAGAAAGCCCCCCCTGGCTGTCACTGGCAGTGTCTGTGCTGTTGGGATCAGCTTGAACAATTCTCAGTAGCTCTGGAGCTTAAACAAAAAGAGACAGGGAGAACTCTAGTGATGCCACTCTGCTTGCCACAGAGCAGTAGGGTTTAAGAAGGAATTATCCTGTTTTCTCTTTCCTCTTGCTTCCTTCCCTAGAATGCTGAAGTCTGTAGAAATTAAAAGAATAGTCACATTCCCACTTTAAGTTGTGCATTAAACAAAACCAAAATAGGCATTCAAGTCTAAGGCTGAAGTTCTTGGTGTTGTGGGTTTTTACTTTCCTGCTCAAACAGAATGACTGCACTTACTTGTGGCCATCATTAAGGCTGCTCTGTCATTTATTTAAGGTGTTTTTTTCATTAATAGTTCACAGGTTATACCAGTTTATTTTGTCATTTGTTTTGGTAGAGACTGGAACTCAACTTGGACAGTGTAGATCACTGAACCTGAGGGATAAGAGCAGCATTTCTTCACAGAAAATTGGGGTATTTGGTTTTGCAAAATATTATTTACAACACAGTTAGTGTCTGACAACCAAATTAATTCCAATTTTGCTTTTTTACTATCCTGCAATGAAAAACAACTTAAGCTCTGAAAATGTCAGGTAATTGTCAAGCTATATTTAACTACCACATTTCACTTTTAAGGAAACATCAATTTGAATAAACAGATGGTGTTGCTATGGGGTTGCCATCATAAGTAGAAGCACACATTTAACTCTGAAAATGGCAGATACAAAGGACAAGAAAATGATACGCAATACTGGGCATTTCTGGAAGCAAACCCATGGTTGTACTGAATCTTTGTTTCATTCCTGCACTCAATAACACAGTTTTACTGTAAGGGTCACTTGATTCCTGAGAACTAAAGAATTCATAATAATATTAATCCTCAAATAATTTCAGGAGTATTTGCATTCCTAGCTCCCTTGCTTCCTCCCCTGAAATCCCTGGGAAAGTGAATGTATCATGTTGGTTACTTCATCAGAGCATTTCTGTAGCTGGAAGTCCATTGAAAACAGATTGTCAATGCTATTTCAGGAGTGCCACCAGCCAGCTAATGGACTTAGTCAATGTTATTTAAATGTTATTTAAACTGCTAGTATGGAATAAAGATTTTTTAAAAGCTCTCAAAATAAAGAAATAGGTAGAGTATTCCAGTTCATCCAAAGAAATGCAAACAGGACTGTTACTCACGTAGGGAGTTGAACTTTACTAAAACTGGACATCACAAGAGCAGAGAGGCACTGTCTGATTTCCAAGAATTGCTTTAAAACTGCAACAGCTAAAAATTTTTCCAGGATTTTCATCTGCTTAATCACTCAAATAACATTTCAAATTCCAAATTAGTACCAAGAGGAATGAAAAGGGTATCACGGGCAGTATTTCATCAGCTGGTTATATAAGTTAATCAGTGCTCAAGAACACTGAATATCATTTTGACACTATACTTGTAGATTACTGTGAGATTTAAAAAGTGGTTGGTTGTAAGATTTCATTTTGACCTTGCTTGTGTTTGACTCATATACATGTAGGAACAAAACTGTAACCCGTCAGTTACACTTAAAAAACATTTCCACAAAATTAATTCTGATATGCAGAAAGGACTGTGGTTATTTACTTCAGAATTTTTCAGTTGTTAACACAAGGCTGGACCTACAGGAAAAGGCTTAAGCTCCCTTGAGTCCTTACCACCAACGTGCTGCACTACAGCCTAGGAAAGAATAAAATATGGCAAACAGGAAAATTCCATGACTGACATAATGGCCTCATCATAGTTTAGTGCTGGAATCTTAGTGAACTTTAAGACAAATAACAGCATTTTAGGTACAACCACCACCAGGTCAACAGGAATTACTGAAAAAATGAGAGCACAAAAAAACCTGTAACAAATTAAACTGAATTTTTAAAAAAGGTCATAAAAGTATTGATGGGAACAATCTTCAAAGTGTGATACAGTAAAATCAGAGTGTGAAAGGTCAGGTATTACACTGGACAGAGGTAAACACGCTTTGTTAACAACAACTGTCTATAGTAAGAAAACACCACACAAATCATTCAAAAACTTAAAATCTGACATTTTTTTGCTGTTTAACAAGCCTGGTTTTGTTCTGGAGCAGAAGTTTCTGTTCATTACAACCAGAAAAGTTTCTTTCTGTGCTTACTAAACACATAGCACTGGTAAAAGAGACATACCATACATATGGTAAAAGAGATTAGATGTTTTTCTTTCAGTTCCAAGTACCATAACCTTTAGAACAGCCATTTCCACTCCCAAGGGTATTTCTTTTATAAGGTACAACTGTTGGATTCACACTGCCTGTTAACCTGAGAGGGAAGGTACCATAACAAAACACCCCAATTCACAAGAAGCAAGGACCTGGCTCAGTCCTTAGCCTGCCTGAGGTCCCTGGGTGGAACAAACCCCCCCCAGGGTGCCAGTGCAGTTTGTTCCTGCACCTCCCTTCAGGCTGTGCTGCAGGATCATGAGCAGCCCCGTGGGCTCCTTCCTTCAAGTGAGATGCATTTTATCTGCATTACATCTGGCAGGGATCATAAAGCTTTCACACTTCAATGACAACTGAAGGAGTATGAGCACAGACAGCTGCATGTGAGTAGAACTTTCTTGGCAGACACAAGGCCAGTGCTCTCCATGCAGAAGCACCATTGCAGCATCTCTTGAAGCCACAGGTATTCCAATGGAGATCAAGTAGCACAATCCCTGATTTCAGAGATACCATCGTGCTGAGCATGCAGATATCTTTCCAACCTGCTCCAGATCATTACCACGAACCAGAGATTGGCACCCATGGCATTTTATCCAAAAAATTAAGCATGCCCACAGCTTCAATCTACCTGCAAAAACAAAGCCATCCAGGAAATTACAAATAATCTGAATTATACATTAGAGCTGTGATAACAGATTGTAAATGGCAAGTTACTGTGATTGTTATAAACTACCTTAGAGCATTCAGTTGGTTTGTGAACAGCTTTTATCATTCTTTCAGCAAGGAGAGAAGCAGCACCCCAGAAAAAGCAGCTTAACTTCAGCTGCCAAGTTAATGAATGCATACAAATTGAGATTCCTCCCCACTCCTCTCAGAGGCAACACTTCCTGCTCTTGCAATTTTATCATGACTCTCACTATTTTTAGTGCTTTGCTGAGAGTCTCTGCTACTGGAATCACGTCTGAGACTCAGCATTCATTTTAAAAGAAAATATTTCCACTCCCCAGCATCCTGAGAAAAGCCTGAAAGTGTGAAATGAGTGCAGCCTACAGGCTAAAAAACTAGAAAGAATACAAGAAATTCAGAGTGGGTTCTGTTTCATTTTTTAAAAAGCCTCATGATTTCTAAGCTGATTCCTTGAGTGGCAGGAGCTGGATAATGCACTGGTTCCTCATGGCTGACTGTCTGGGAATCTCTCCAGAGCAGATGTGAGGCACATCAGCAGTTTTACATGGGAAAAATAGGCAATGCCACTATCACTGCTCTTTCTATGCAGTGGATAGTCTTACCCTCCAGAATACTAATCCAGCTTCTATTACAAGTCATATTTTTAAAGAGAACATTTGATCTTTTAAACTAAGAATAAATATTATTTTGTGCACAAGCTATTTTTGCTTTCCAACAAGATAATTTTCTTTTTCTTCTCTGAAAGCTAACTCTTCGGCAAACTAAGAGTACTTTGCTTGAGAAGATAAAACTAAGAGTTATGTTATCTGCAAGAAAGATGTAAGCACATGTTAAGAAGGAACATAACATCGGACTTCCTTAGGGGAAAGATGATGCCTTTACATTCGCCTCAACACAGCTACTTGCTTTTAATTATGCATGCAGTTGGAATTGGAAAAAGAAAGTTAAATAGGTTATCTGCTTTTATCTTACACGATTGAGAGGGTTTTTTAAAAGCTACCACTAGATGGTGCAGCAGCTTAAATAATTCATAAATCCACAGCCCTTCCCCGCCCCAATACAGCGCTCAGCACCAGCAGGAGACAACTCACCACCTGCAGACTGAGCTTCTGTGACCTGTGTTTGCCAAAACTGCTGTCAAAACACATTTCCCCCCAGACGTAATAACCCACTCCCTTCTTTGGCATGTCTTTTAAACAGGAGGAAACATTTGCTCATCAGAGTGAAAAGCAACCAGCAATGAAATCACTATGACAGACAAACCCAGCTCCCTCCTCTGCTGCCAGACTAACTCAGCAAACCCTAAAGCAAGGCTTAATCTCATGGCACCTCAGTTCTCATCTGGAAATAAAATTATGAAGCTGCTGATTAGTACTTGCAACCTCAGACAGATGCTGAAAGGAAAAATGATGCCATATTCCAAAACTGTAGAGAATTTTAGTGCATGTGTGAGAGACACAGAGCAGTCTGGCCTACATTTGCCTTGGCCTCCAGTACTGTCAAACAGATACATTTTGATTATGCTTAAAATGAGCTACGATGACTTTCAGAAGTCCCTTCCCTGACACTGCAGGGGATCAGACCCAGTTACTCAGGAAATGCTTTACTGTGCCCTCAGCTCCTCTTTTAGGGCCTCCTACTCCATCTCTTGAAGCTCTGGATTTTGAAGAAATCCTGGTGGGTTGAATGTATTGCTGTGCAGTTAAAATGCTTAGTTATGCCTGTACCAGTGGTGAAGAATGGCTGGATTTTTATTTCAGTGATTTTGGTTAAACATTTAATAAGAGTGTCAGCAACCATTCACTGTAAGTCAAGTTAAACTGATTAGTAAAACAAAATGTCTTCTCCAGTTCCAGATGCACAGCATAGGAAGATCTGACCTTACTTTGTTCCCAACCAGCAGAACTAGAAGCCTGAAGTGTACATTATTCCAAGAAACATGTTTTAATGATCATCAGTAAACAGATTATAACCAAAGTTATGAGTAATGTGCACTGAAGCCTATAAGAGAAAGGAAAGTGCTGGTTAGGTAACATTAGAAGTGAGCCATGTAGACAAGGTAAACTTCCTATTAGCTGGTAGACGTCAAACAGACCATTTAATTAATCAGGTATGTGAGAGAGCACACAGAAAGCACACACCTTCCTTTCACAGGCAAGAAACCTCCACCCAGCCATAGCTACTCACCACATGAACCTTAAAAACTAAAAACCCAACACCAAACACAAAAACCTGCTGCATGACACGGACACCTGAACAGCTCCAGAACAGAGCAGGAACTGCTGCTGGAACTGGGAGCAACCCCTGCAGCACAGGAGCTGGGGAGAGCAACACCAGAAAGCAGCCGTGGAAAAGAAAGGAGACTGGGACCAACACACTAATAGCTGAGACCTGGAAACCACACTGAGAAGGCTCTTCCCACTCTGGATATATTCATGGGATAGAATTCCCCCAGGGTTTGTGGCTTTCATTATAGGAAAGAATATTTCTTGGACATACTCTATACATTTAGCTGTTGAGCCTTTTATTATTATGAACACATTTATTCTGCTTCAAAAAAATAAAATTTAAAAAAAAAATCAGTCATGAAGTCTGTAACTCTCTACAAGACTGGCAAAGGGAAATGGAACTGGCAACCTCAGAAAGGTACAGTGGGATTTATTAGGAATTAAATTGCCCAAAAGGGATTCCAAGTGTGCCCTTTTCCTCCTGCACTTCATTGAACAGAAGTGTGTAGTAAATATGTCAACAATATAAACAACAAACATGAATGTAGATGCTAAGAGACAGAATGGAAATCCAACAATAATCCAATAACAGCTTGATTATTCATAGGAGAAAATGAGTAACAATAATTCAGTTATAGTCAATTCCTTTTTCGTATACAATATAAAATCCTTCATACAATTGAGTAATGCAGCTATATAGTTACTAAATAGCTTCCCTGGATAAAGTTCAGAAATAGTGATGTAGCTTCTTTTAGTTGATACTATTCCCATGGGAAGTAGAAGAGAATCTTTTTATATCAGGATGAGCAGAAAGCAACACAAATCCTGAGGGCACATCCACACTGCAAGGCCCTTCCCAGCACAGCTGTGGCACTGAGGATGGGCTGTGTCACCACATCACAGGAGCTGAGGGCACTTCATCCTGAAATGAACTACTGTGCCCCCTCCTTAAGTACCACAAGGAGAGCTGATCTAACCACATACTTCTATGCTGACCAAATTATGCTTACACTGGAGGGTTTACTGTGGTTATTGAAGTGCCACCTCCAGTATCTTCCCAGGTACTCACAGGGCACCTCCCTAGCTCAGCACACTTCACTTCCTCTGAGGTGGAAGATGAAGCCATTCCAGCAAGATCTGTCCTTTGTAAGGTGGTAGATATTTTTAACACCTAAACTGGATGAGAATCATATTCTACTTACTCCCTTTTCCTTTCCTAACAAAGCTCCTCCACTTGGTTGTGAACGTGCCTCCCTCCCCCCCTTCTGATGCCCTGCACACATAGCAGTACACTCCTAACTGCAGCAGGGCCACTACAGAGCAGGGGACCAGCTGAAGAGAAACAAGGAACAGGGGACCCCAGAGCACTCAGAATCCCAGCATCAGCTAACCCTGAGCTCTGCTGTGGGACACTCACCCTTGCTGCCCTGCGAGCACGACTGCTGGCAGTTCTCTTGGGAAGCCAGGCTATTTGTCTCATGATCAGCCTTCCACTGACAGAATTCCAGGTTCATTGCCCCTCCACAGGCAGGATGACACTTGTGGCCATTCTGGACAGTGATACAGAGATACAGGTGTGACCCAGTCCTGCAACTAAGAGAAGCTGTATCAGAAAGCATTTCGTGACCTGCACCTCAGGTCAACCCACAAGGAATTACTCACAGCACACTGAAGAGAGTGTGCTTTTGCTGGATCCTCCCATCCTTACAACACAGGACAGCAGGAAAAAAAACAGCTCTCAACTTCATTGCACATAAGCCACTCTTGAGAAATCTGTGGCTAATAAGCAGCTGTCCCAAAAGCAAACAAGGAAATGCCAGACAAGAGACAATTTCCATGGGAGTACGTGCTTTGTATAAGACTGAAGAGAATAGAGAGGGATCTCTGCCCCCAAGTAACAGGGATAGGAGAAGAGCAAATGGCCTTAGGTTGCATCGGGGAGGCTTAGAGTGGGACAACCAACAGGGTTGCCAAGCACTGGAACAGGCTGTCCGGGAAAGGGCTGAGTCACCACCCCTGGAGATATTTAAAGGACCAGGTGTGGACACCTGGAGTGTAGATGTGGCACCTGGGGACACAGTTCAGTGATGGACTGAGCAGTGCTGGGTTAACAGCTCGACTCAATGATCTTAAAGGTCTTTTCCTACCCAGACAACTCCATGATTCTGTAACAGGGCTGCAGGGGCTTCTGTAGGAGGCAGACAATTTGAAAGCCTCTATTGTATATCTAGTGTTCTGATTAAATTCAGAGGTCCTAGTCAGGGAAGATACTAACTGCACATTTTTCAGCAGATCTCATATATTTGAAGACTTGATCCTTCTGGGTGCCCAAGAATATTCATGAGCCAAAATGCCAATCAAAATGAGGAAGATTACCTTTGCAGCTAAGGCTTAGGTACTCACCTGGCACCTCATACTGTAAAAGAGATTACACAGTAAAAATATTGAACTTCAGAAGAGTCCTGTGACACACGGAAGATCAGTTCCACAAAAGGAGCACAAAAGTGAAGTATCTAAAAATTACATTACATTGCTTTTTACCATGGCAAAGTTTGCCACTAAAAATAAAAATTAATCTTATTTTCTGAAGTCCCAGGCTAACACTGTGAACATCCTTGTCTTCTCTGGGGCAGAAACAGTCTCTTTTCTTTTTGCTTACCTTTTCTCTTTATTCTTAGAGAGGGTAATAACACTGGAAGAATACTGAAATATATGCACAGATTCTACCCAAACTGCACCTTTTCTCAAAATATTAGCTTCCAGATCAGTATTCTGTGAAATGTGCAGGCTATCTAACTGAAAGATGGCATGACCAAAATTTATGTCAGTAATGGGATAAAGCAAGATCAGACAAGGCTATAAAAATCATCTGAAAAGCATTTTTCTCTGTTAATTGAAAACTATACAAGTTTTAGACTATTTAGAAGTTCAGATTTCAGCCCAGATATGTGCACACTTGTATTTTACTGGTCATAAAGTGGACTTGTAACTGTTAACTAAATAGAAGAGGCAACTGAAAGGCTCCCCTTATCTCTCACAGACACGGACTTGAAAAGGTTTCTATTTTCTAGTAAAAAGCACCACAACATATAACAAAAGACAAAGAACTGAAAGAATGTATAATCTGCCTGGCAAATAACTTCATTTTAGTTATTCAAATAACGTTAAAAGAAAGATTTTTCCAGGTATGGGCATGAACTGACGAGCTCATATGAAAAAACATTTCTAGTGTATTCTTTCCTGGAGTTTAGTCAAATACTTGTGAGAGAAAGCATAAGGGGTGCAGAGAAAAGACAGTCTGTCATCCCTGTCCCACTCCCCTAAAAAAAGTTTATGCTACCCTGACTCCCAGGTCTCTGAAGATAATCTGGTGCAGATAAGTGACTATATGAAGAGCCTGCTGACTGTCTCCCTGATGAAGCTGAAATCCTTCCTGTTCTCTGGTTTGACTGCTCCCATGACAGTCATCCAGTGCTCCCACAGAACATGGGGCAGGCAAATTTCCCCTTCCTTTACCCACCAGGTGAGGGGGGTTCCTTCATCCAAGTCAGGGCTATGCTAAAAGCCATGGTGTTCTTTGGAAAAGAGACATTCAGTCACTCCTGCATTACTAAGCAGGCACTTGCCCAAGAACATTGTATTCACATATTTTAAAAGCATAAAACTTGTTCCGTAGTAATTTATGATTCTGCAAGGTGGCAAAAACTAATTAACTTTGTCTACTCGCTTCATAAAATGAATTGGAAATCTGTGAGAGAAAAGACACCTGGTGTTGCCTGAACAACGTGTATACAGCAAACAATAGTTTTTAACTTCAAAAGATAAAGTTAGTCAGATTACTTTGTGATTTGATGGGAAAACAGTGTTGCACAAAGCAAATAAATCCACCCAGGACCTGTAAAGTTTGAGAAAAGTTTTGACACAAAGTTGTTCTTCCTTTCTAACCAGCAGTACTGCTCTGGGTGATTATTTTGGTCAGGGTTTATTTGGGTTTTTTTCTTGAAAAACAACAATTTCCTTTTTCATTTGTTTCCAGTAGAACTAACCTATAAACTCCACACTGAAAGCAAGCTTGAGTCCTGTGCCTCAGCAGGGCAGAGATTTGGACAGACAGGGGTTTGTGCACACAGAAAACACTCATATCTGGCTGAGGGAGAATATTCAGGGATGTACATGGAGAACACAGAAGGCAACAGGCAACGTGCTGTACATAACTTAGGGGCAGGGTCTAGTTCAAACACTCATTGAGATCCAGAACAGGATTTGATTCCTTTGGAAGGAAGTTCTCTCTCGTGATACTTTCACACTGATGCTACTCAACAGCACACTGGAAACCAGTGACAAGCTACAAGGGAACACAGTTAAATATAATCTAGTTACTCCCTGAGACACACACAGCTTTATCACCATAGCAGAGTGTAATACTACCAACTATCACACCTGGCACTGCCCACAAGAGACATATTATCTTTATATGCATACAATATAAGAATTATTTACTGGAAGTTCAGAATTAGCAACTGGCAGAACGTCCCACACTCATTATTTGAATCATCTGCTGGAAACAATGGAAGAATTTCAACTGCAGTTGAACTCTTCACCTACAATTGAGGAACAGGGCTGGTTGGTGGAATGTAGCCAGTTCCCTGAGCTGTAAATTAACTTCAGTTTAATCAGAAATACGAGCTGACATTGGAACAGAACTAGAGGCAGATCCTGCAATATATCCTGGATTTGCCAGATCTTCTAACTCAGCTGGCACACAGGAGCTGTTGATGATACAGCCAGTAAGTTGGAAATGCTGCATCTACTCCAAATGGTTCTTTGTCTCATTTAGTCCCGCTTTTTTGCCCATTCACTTGCTGTTGAGGGTTGCAGAGATACTCACCAGCACTGGACTGCCAATTTTTCATGGATCCTGAAGCCAAAAAGAAAAGCAAACAATGCTAAGATGACTCATAAATACACAGAATTTTTTAGAAGTCTGCCATGCTTCAAGGGTACATTTTGGGGTGATTTAAAACAAAAAGTAGTTTGGGGTTGGTTGGTTGTCATATCCTCCCTTCGGCTTCGCTCGCCTCGCACTGAAAATGCCACAGAAACAGTTGTAAAGGGGACACGTGTACTTTGCAGGTATTTTTGATAACTTTGTTACTTTTGTAACTTGGCACTCCATCTGGAACTCTTCTGACCACATCTGCAGTTCTAAGCAGGTACAAAAATCAGTAGCAAACAAAACTGATGGCATACAGATAAGCCCAAATTAATCACTAATGGAAGCACAACTGGAAGACAAGGGGTTGGAAAAACAATTTAAATCAATCCTCTTAAGAAGGAAGAAAAGAAAAATGGAATTCTGCCATCAGCCTTGAAAAGAAAATCTCTTGCTCAATCTTACTGAAAAACTCTATAGATTCCTGACTATTTAGTATTTGTAGTGGGCTATTTTAGTACCTCATTTCAAAAAAGATGCTTTCTAACCAAGGATGCTGCTCACCACAGCTGTTACGGAGGTAATAGAATCATAGAATCGTTTGGGTTTGAAGGGACCTTGAAGATCATCCAATTGTAATCCCCCTGCCACTGGGGGGATGGAACTAGATAACTAATATCTGCTCAGCTCTCCACATCAAGCACTATTGCCTTCCTCTCATGTCTCTTCTCTAATTAGTGCCTCTTCTTATCTTAATTTAGGTATAATTCCCGAATTACAGAGCTGTGCTCTTGATATGTTTCACTGTTCCTTCAGAAGACAAAAGTCACTAATATTCAGTGAAAAACCTCATGCCTCAGGCTATTAATTGATTAACGGAAATTA
This sequence comes from Pipra filicauda, assembly GCF_003945595.2. Lineage (NCBI taxonomy): Eukaryota > Metazoa > Chordata > Aves > Passeriformes > Pipridae > Pipra > Pipra filicauda. Next base: position 1,101,220 of record NW_024104448.1, read on the forward strand.
AAGAAAAGAGCACGCAGGCCTACTGATCATTTTTCTTTCAGGTAAGAGCACTGTTGTTTGTGCTTGTTGTCTGTTTGCCCATGAAAACTCTGTTACCAATTCCAGTGGTAAAATATTCGTGTTGAAGTTTAACTCTTAGATGGGGACTGGGGGGTGCACACACAACAGTCAGAAAAAATACCTGACAGCAAGTTCCTTATTCCTTTAAAACTCTTTCAGAGAGATTCCCAAAAGCTTAAATGCTTGTTGCATATTGCCCATACTCCTTTGGGGTTTTTCTGCAGTCACTGATGCACATTTTCCCTGTCCCTGCTGGCCCAGGGACCGAGAACTGTCTCCTCTGGGAAAGCACACGGGGTCCTCAAGAGTCATTAGCAGGTGACAGATTCAAAGCTAAGAAAATACACCATTCCATAACATGCTCAGCTGTGAAACTGTGCACACCAGCCTGGCCATCTTCTGTGCTCATTCCCTCACACACTTTAAAAGCTTTAAAAACAATGCAAATATGGCAATCACAAATCACAAATTGCATCACCATCACCTACTGGTCCCTACCAATCCCTACCAATCCGAGGTGGGAACACACATATCAAACCCATACAATTCCTTGAAGCCTAGAGGAGTGCACCATCGTAAAACCTTTTCACTCAGGCATGAAACTCCTTTTCTGGACTCAGTGTGTGTGTTTGTTACATTTTTATCTCTTATTGACAAGCACTTGCTTTACCATTACATTTGGTCACTTCTGGTACTTCAGAAAACAGGAGAGTCAGTTCTCACTTGCTGCTAAAAACTGTGTCATTTTAGTTCCTATTAGAGTCAATTAGAGTGTTTTCATCATGCTTCAGGCAGAAGGTGAGGAAGTAATGGCAAAACTACCCAGATATGAAGACCATAGTTCAGATCCTCCTGTGTGTGGAGGTTTTTCCTCTCCTTTGGTGAGGAGAGCTCAGTCTGTGATGTGTATTTTTTATTCAAATAAACACAACCCCAAACACATTTCCTGGCCCAATTTTTTTGCTGCATGTTAAATATTCACACTAGTCAGTGTACATATGCCTGTCAAGTCTCAGCAGTAAAAAAAACATGACAGCATTGCTAATCAGACTTGTGGTTTCAGTTACACCAACACTCTTACAAGAAACAATATATATATGTATTTTGAAAAAAGAAATGACAAACCCCCAAAGTTGACTGCAGATCCACTCCACTGCCTGTTGTCCATCAGCTTTAGCACTAATGGCTAATGCTGTGTGGGCAGCAGATGGACAGTGCTGTCAGCATTCCAGCACTTCTGTTCCAGTGGCACAGCACAGGCCATCCTGCCTCAGCATCAGGCAGGATTCACAGTCCAGGGCGAGGATCTCACCATTGGAAATGCAGAACAGTGCAGCCCTTCTTGCTGTACTATTTTCAAATAGTTTCTAGACCATGAACCCTAGCCCTCTCTGAAATAAAGGAACATTAATGCCCTTAAAGAACACATTGTTTCAGTAGTATGTAATCTATTGTTTGCTAAAATATCCCCTTGCAAAGTGTGGTTGGTTTTTTTTGGTGTTCTTTTCTTTAGCTTTGTTTTTTGGAAGTCTAACTGGGAAAGAGGGGAGGGAAGAACAGTTCCAACTTACCACCTTGGCTGAACCCAGCCTTTATTGCCCAAGAACTGCTCCACAATTAGTCAAACACACATTTTGCAAACATTCCAATTTTTTAACGCACTTAAACATGGCAAAATCTTTTCAGCCTAAACTTTTTTACATATACACCTCAGGAACCTGGTATGGTTTTAGTGACAACTCCAGCACTTCTCTGAAACAACCTGCAAAATTTCATCTCAGTTATGACTAAAAAAAATGGCCTTATACACTGGCTTAGTTAAGTCACGTGAATTGATTTTTAACTGAAAATGTATTTCACAGTACCATGGCACTCTTCTGAAAGCTCCCTAATAACTAGAGATGCAAATATATATTCAAATATGTGTTTTTATTTCATAACCTAAAGACATTGGCTCTATGACTTTCAATGGACATGACAGAGTCCAGAGATTAAGTGATTAATAGCTATTCAGAGCAACAGCACAATTGCTTTAAAAAGGTGAGTGAAATGACCTGGAAATGCTATTCATTGCTGGCATTAAACAATATTAAAGTAATCTAAAAACCAGCAGAATGGCTAATCACTGGAACTCTCATTCAGGTATATGGACTATTCAAACAGGAAAAGTTAAGACACTGCACATTTTGACACAGTAAACTTGAACTCAGAGGTCTGGGTATAAACTACTGAAATTATCCCTGTTTCATTCAAATTTATAATTGAAAATAACATGAAAAGAGGGGCGTGCCAGTGTCATATCTTTGTAAGAATAAACTACTACTCTGCTTCCTACCAAAGAATTTGCAATTAAGGTGTTTTACCTTATGCCTACAGTTTGGTACTCCTGCAAGGTGAACTACTTGCCTAAAACAAGTGCCAAAATCATGGAGAATGGCATTTTTTTACAGACAATACATGTCAGAACGTTTTAAGCTGTTGGGCGGGGGGGTTGTGCTTTCTGCGTTGCGGGGTTTTTTTTTTCAGAATCTTACTAAGTAAAAATACATATTCTAATCTTTGATTTATGAGTCAGGAAATACTGGTATCTATCACTACCATGAAGTACTCTGTTCACAAAGATATGCTCAGTCATGCTCATCTGCACACACTGACACACACAACCTCAGTCAGCTGAATCGACAGTTCAGTCTCTGAACAGTAAGTGCTCCTCAGAAACCACTTTCACCTTTGGCCCCTTCTGCAGGGGCAGGACACACAGCAGATGCTAAAGGAAGATAAAGTTGCTGTCTGCCTCATTAGCACTACCCGTACAGAACTGCTCCACAGTGCAGGTCCATGCATTCAGGCATTTACTACCCTCAGGTGGGTGCTCAAACACCTCAGTGGTTCTACACCTCAGCTGCTCACCTGCTGTACAGAAAGCTTCTCCTTTGCTGTTGCTGTCTTCTTCCCTGGAGGTGGTTCACAGCAGTGTGGAACCACATCCACAGACAGACAAATACTGTGGAGACATGCTATGAGCATGGAAAGAATGAAATAATAATCAGCAAAAACCTTAAGGATTTTCTCTGACATAAGTGCAGCTAATATTTCTCCTAGCTTTGCATAAGGAAGCAAAAATGTTAGTCTATAGGAGAATTTTAAAGGGCGGAAAACAGGAAGCAAATGGGTCACCTGAACTAAGGAAAAAGTAGTGAAACACTCGCCCAGAGTCGCATTTTCCCCTACAAAGTAACTTCACATCTGACTGTTGCTGTGTAGCAGAACGTGTGGCAGAGGAGGCAGGGCAGTCAGACTGCTACGAAATACTCGGGTTTCTTTGCAGAACAGCAGCCAGGCCAGGGACAGCACCCTGCAGGAACCTCAGGCAGAGCTGAGTACCCAACAGCAACAGTTCCAGGGAGCAACCCCCTTTCCCTGCTGGCTCCTCGGGAGGCTTTCCTTACAAGGCATTCGATGAGCACAAAGGTAAGAAGTGCACTGTGTGAATCCTCCAAGCACTGAAGGACTCACTAGGCCCAGGACACACCTATTCAGCAGCTGGATAAACTGCCTGGCCTAAGTATTCTGACCCAGCTGTGGGACATTCAAAGGCAACCAGACTGAGTGTGGGCCTGACCATACTCAGATGTTCCCCAGAAAGCAAACACTGCATTACACGGAGGCCTCAGACACCATTCATGTGTTAGGCCTCACTCTGTGCATGCACCTACGTATGAGGGCAGACTCTGCACTTGTGACCAAATCAAACTGCACAGAACATGGATAAATTAATAACTGTTCTACCACAGAAGAGAAACACCTAAAAACTCAGAATATTATTTAGCTGAAAACAAGGCAAGAAACAAAACTAACATGCTTCTAAGGGTATTTTTTTGTTCAGATAAGAACTTCTCGTAGAAACATTTCCTGGGTCATGAAATGTGGTGTTTGGGGTTGTGTCTATTCAGAAAGTCCTTTGTCTCTTAAGAAATAACCTCTTTGGTAGGTTAGTTATCGTGGGTTCTTTATTGTGAGAAATGTACAAAATTAAATTCATTCTTTTTGCTTCTTTACTCCTAGAGCCTCAACTCCCTCTATCATCTATCTAAAAGAGTTTTGTATGCTGTTTTGTTTTTATTACCTGTAGCCAGAACAGAGAGATTTCTCTGAACAATTTTTCCTGCACTCTGTAGGCCTTGTTTGCCATGATTTCAGAAGTGATAAGCTGTGTGAAAATATGCAATGTTTATACTTGTTAGCCGTGTGTTTATAATTATAAGGTTTGAGAACATAATATGTTTATAATAAGAAAGCCTTGAGAAAATGGAGATAATGAAACACCTGCAGATCTCGGGACAAGAGGCTCTGCATACCAAGTATGATCTTAGACCGCGTGGACAAAGAACCAGGTCCAATAAATAAAAGCATGAGACGTGTGCACAGACTGAGCTATCCAATCACCTTGTGAGCATGTACCCGGAACAAGCTAAACTGTATAAAAGTTAACTGATTTAAATAATAAATTGGACATTGCTTTGATCACACTGATCGTTTGCTTTGTCTCTGTATCTCCCCGTCAATAATTACCCCTGCTGTATGAAGCAATCCTTTCCCAGAAACAATGACCCAATGTTTTTATTATCCCCAGTATCACTGTTTTCTTTGTGTTACACCCTTCAAGAAGAAGCGGGTTATTTTCTTCCCCCAGGACACAGTCCAGTTTCCAGTGCTGGGTGCCACAGTCACAAACAGTACCAGTTTTAACATTGGTTTTAAAGGCAATTCTTTTAAACACCTTTACCAGCATCATCCCACTTATTTGCTTGTCTCTTCAGCAACCTGCACAAGGTGAGTAACGTCTTTTCCCCCTCTTTTGCTTTATTATACAAAATGTAATTGAGGAAACTTGTTGTACCTTATGAGCAGAATTCAGCTGTTGGGTAAAATACCAAGTAATAAATAAGATCCTACAGACTATATGTCAGTTATGACTATTTGCTCAAGCTTTCTTCTAAGCCATACTCACTGTTAGGCTCCTCAGCCCAGATATTCTGCCTTGGATAAAAGAGAAATCCCCTGCCCTTGAGTGTCAGAGTGCCACAGAGTCCAGAAACAGCAGAGCAACGAGCCTGCAGCTGTCAGGGGAAAAGCATCAGGCAGTGCTCAGTGACAAAACAGGACCTGGTGTGCATGCTACCAAAATGACTGAGTTTGGATGTTTTACTGTCTGGATGCCGCCTTTTCATGCGCTTTCTGAATCACCTTCATGCTGTGGCAAACACAGAGCTACTGCACACTGTGCCTTCAAACCCTTTGTCACAAACCAGCAGTGAATCAGAACTCTGAAAAGAACACTGACATCCAACAGTTTCCTCAAAGATGAACTTAATCTCTAACTAACCATCCAAACGACCCAAGACTGTGCCAGTGTGGGTGCAGGCTCAGCTTGAAAAGATACAGCTCGACCTGTCAGCGAGCACAGGTCTGAGCCACATCATTCAGTTGAAATAATGGGAAGAAAACAGAAGCTAAAGTCTATAATTAGTCAGTTTTCAATTTCAAAAAGCAAAACTTGCACAAGACCATGTTCATGATGTTAAAGTTTTACAGATAAAGTGTACATGTATAACATACACATATTTGCATAAGGTTTATTTACTTTGAAACCTAAATACTTCAGTGTTCACTCCTCACTGCCCCAGGAAAGCAAGATGTGCCAAAGACTCTATACAAAAAGAACAATGAACTTATGTTCTCTGAAAATATATGAGAAGTCTATCATAATGTTTTCCAAATGTTTGCCAGTAATTTTAAAACTATAAATCTTAAAATTATCTAAAAATCACAGAATTGCATTTGGCTTATAAGTATCACAATACCGGCAGAACAAGTTAAAAAAAAAAAAAGTCTGAACAGCCAAGAAGATGGAAATGTAATTTCTTCTCAATTTGTCATAGTTCAAATAAGTATTGATTTAAAAAAATGCAGTTCTTTTAAAATATCCATTACTACTTGACACAAATAAGAAAATTCCCTATGTGAACACAAATGAAAAAAGTAAAATTGTTCACAGCAAATACTGTATCTTACCACAAGATGTGTACTTCACAGCAAATCATGCACAGAGTATACTTAGGAACAATTTTGCTCAAGCAGAAGTCAGTGAGAGTATCACTAATTTTGTTTCATGATACTTCACTACATAACCAAAAATCACAGGAAGATCAGAGCCAGCCCTCAGTATCTTTAGGTGCAGGCCTGCAAAATAATTTTCCAGGCCTCATGCCAGTAGGTATTCCTCACATAACTAATCCATATAACTCTGGAGAGAGCCAGCAAGGCGATTCATCCTGGGTGTAGGTTACCTGCTATCTGCAAACCTGGATATTCAACTACATGTCTCTGACACGTCACCAAACCATAAATCATTTAGTGACAAGGTGGTACTCCAGGGACAATCCAGATCCCTCACTTTCAGCAGCAGTGCTTCAAACAATGAAGCAAAGATCCATGTGCTTTCCTTTTACTTTCCTTGGCAAAATAAGTCAGTTATGTATGCAGGTTTGAACTGGCTATGCTAAAATTATCTCAAATTCTGTCTGCAAATCATTCCATGTAGTATCTACAAACACTACACAACTTAACTTCAAATGTGGGATGTGGTTGTCCCCGTTCCTGGAGGTTTTCAGGATGCCACTGGACAAGGTGTTTATAATCTTACCTGGGCTCCCTTTCCCACGAATGGCTGGACCAGATGATCTTGTGAGGTTCCTTCCAGCCTGATCTGTTCTGTGATCCTCTGATCTTACAGCTGTAAAACACAGCAGTGGACACTGAGAAGACAGGAGCCATCAGCCCCTCTGTGCAGATATGTAGGCAGATGAGGGTGGGGGAGGGAGTGAGGGAAAGATAAAAGCAAGAAAAGAAATCATATCCAACCTTTTCCTTATTTAAGTCACACCCTTATCACTCACCTCTGCACACACTCTCCCTGCCATTAGTCTAAGAGGTTCCATTTGCAAAGGCTCATACACTGGGTTAACGTGGCAGTGATTTTGTAAGGAGGCAGAGGGGCCTCTGTGAAAAGAGAGCAGAAGCTGCCCCCTGTCAGACACAAAAAGCTGAGCCAATCTTGCAGACACCAAGGCCAGTGAGGAGGGGAGAATGAGGAGGAATAGCTGCTGTGCCTAGAAGGCAGCTGCAGGACCCACAGTGGCGCAGGTTTATCCTGAAGGAATGCAGTCTGTTGACAGGACCCACAGTGGAACAGCTCATGAAGGAAAGTGCCCTGATTTCTGATTGGAATTGTGCCTCATGGCCATACTCCCTTCCATGTAAGGCTTCACTATCTAGGTGACACATGAAAACCAAACAGCTATCAATCAGACACAGAGGCCAAATAAGAGTCACACGCTGTTAATACAAAATTGCTCCTGTTACACAGAAGTCCTGGAGAACACAGAACTCAGCTGTGAGCTGGTAATGCCTGCAGAGCACTCACCAACACATTGCAAGGCACAGGATGGCTCTGAATGAATCTGCAGGAAATAAGGCTCTCTGCTGAAAACTGAGAGGACATGAAATAGAAAAGTAGCAGAATTATACAGACAGTAATGCCCTGATAGCTGAAAAGTGGTATTACAGCTTACAGGTGGGGTCCTTCAGAAGCCACACAGGCTGGCCTGTAACAGACTGCACAGAACTTTAAAAACAACAAAAACAGACAAAAAAGACCAGCCCCCAAACCACTTAACTACTAAAGCATTTGTGACCAAGAAGCTAAAACTAAAATTCTTATCCCTCCCAACCAATGGAGTATAACACACTAGATTTTTTTGTAGCATGTGCAAGCCTGGTCTCAGATGTCTATTTGACTAAGTTTAAAAACTTACTACTTCCATATATTTCTTAAAAGTCATGCTAAAGCAGCTGGTGGTATATATATAAATATAAACATATAAATATATATATATATAAACCTTTCCTTACAGATTTTAGCAATCACAACTTCAGGTTGATTCCTCCCCATGAGTTTTGTTTGTCCCTCTTTACCAAAGTTGCTTTCCCTGAGAAAACCCTGTTGCTTTACAAGCTCACTGTGTACAGGTGAACCTGGTGAGATTATGACCCTGCCATCACAGTCGAAATTTCTACCAGCTGCTTCACCAAGTCTGACACCATCAGCAAACAATCCCATAGTTTGTTTTTTCCCCTTGGAGAAGCAAGCAGAATACATGTTTCTTCTCCAATGCACCTATCTGAGCCACAACCTACAATTGTGCAATCAGGCAAGTAGGTAACAGGTCAACTCGTGAAGATTCTTTTTATCCCTTAACAGGAAAGCTAAAAGAGCAGGAACCTCTGACTTGATATGTCTTGTTGAATTGGAAGCAGGTACAGAAGGGCACTGGGAACATGTGGCACCTAGACTTACCAAAATTATTTTAATTGAAAATCTTCACACTGATGAAAACTCTTCACACTTTGAGATGGACAGGGGAATTCTGGAAATGAATTCCAACACCAGCATGCCTTTTGACAGCACAGTGATCTTTAAGCCATGGCCATCACGTCTGCCAAGCACTTCCAACTCATCTCTGTGCCATTTCTTCACCGTTTCAAACATAAAACAACCTTCTGCAGCCTCTTGTACATTTCTGCAAAAAGCACACAAGAAAAATTATGGAACTTCTCACAGATAGTTCTGCAAGATTACTATCTAAATATGATTAAACCATCCTCCTCTTACGTTGTGATTCACTGTCACATCTCCAGGCTATTCATCTCTTGATGTAAGGATCACATGGCTGCTGATTACCGTGGAGACAGTGCTCGGACTATATAATATCCTCACCATAGGACAGTTGTTTTACACTCATTTTTAAGCAGAATCACTGTTATATTCACTGAGACATGTATCATCATTAAAGGATAAGCCAAAGATTTGAGCCCAGAGTTTAAAGTGAAGTGTGTTGGAAGTTATAATTACACATAAAAATATAAATTTTAACAGGTTTTAATCCCTACTTAGAATGAAAAAAAAAGTTGTCAAGTCTTGGACTTTATCAATATGACTTTATTTTGTGTAGGTTAACATTTCTGTTATGGGGGGGAAAAAAGGCAGTTTTGCAGAAAGCATGTTATTAATTATGCTTTATTTAATTCCATTTTTTCGGATTTTCAGAAAGGTGTTTAGCTGGTTATTTACATTTCATACTTGCCAGAGGAGATAGTTTTAAAATTTCACCCTAAAAGTAGGCAGGGAAGATATTTCAGTCAGTAGAAGCATAAGCCCTTCAGACTGCTTGGGTTGCTGTGTTTTTTTGAACTTGAGGTAAGAGCTTATATACGAAGAGCTGTGCACCACAGAGTAGATGATGTGGGGTCCTATGGCCATGCTGCTAACTGTAAAAACTTTCAAAAGTTTCAATCTTCTTGCACTGAAAAAGTTCAAGATGTTAATGCTAAGAGACAAACTTCTTCCAAAGAAGTTTCACATCGGTGAATCTGACTAAATTTACATAATGTTGACAGATTAATTCAAAATAATTATAATAATTTTTTACATGGCTGATATTCACCAACGTGTATGACAACATTTTCAAGCAGTGTATTACTCCTACGACCTCCTCTCTACCTGGCCATGCCCGTGATTTCAGCCACTGGCCACACTAAAATGAAACAGAGCAGCAATTTGCTGTCATTTCATACACTGACTTGGGGTGTGGGGTTATTTTTTTATTTAGCTTTTGGCCCTGTTCAGAAACAGAATACACTGTTGGCTTCAAAAGTATAGCTGAGAACACTGAAAACACATTTTTCAAGTCTCAAGTCAGACTTAGCAATTGTTGACTCTTCTTCAGGTGAATGAGCTCTCTAGCCTCTGCTGACCATAGCTTAGAGACAAATTTCAGGTGCAAAGTACACGTTTAAATGAGGTGAATCCCTTCCTTGCCCTGAGAAAGCAGCTAGCCCCTCCGGCAGCTTGTTTACCTTCCCCAAGCCCTTTTCCCCATATTTCTCCCAACCACATTCCCTTTGGCACTCAGGACAGGCACCCTGACATTGTGCACATAGGAAACACTAATATATAATTGTATCATATAATTGCTTTTCATAATGCCCAGTGAAGTCTCTGGACTTTAGACAGATGTCTAAAACAATCATTTACTGAGTTGGTTAAAGCTACTAATTTAACAAATAGTTTTGAAGTTGGGGAAGTAACTGCTGCTGTTTCCTAGAACCCTTGCAGAACTACACTGACAAAAACTGTCCTCAGTCCAGCTGCAGGTTCTCTGAGTTTGGCTTCTTGATATACCTGAAGAAAGAAAAATAAAAATGCCTTTGTTTGTATCTTTAAAAACTCATCTTAGAAATTTTTATTCATCATTGAAACTGTTGAAACTGGTCCTTTTTTTACAAGCATGGTACCAGATACATGTTTGGTTCAAATCACAAAGTGAGGGGGCTGAGGGGACATTATTTTGTTCATGACAGTGCAAGGAGTATTTTAGTCATATGCAGTTGTCCCTCTCTTTAGGTGAGACTTCCTTAGCCAGGATGTGCATGTAGGTACATGCATGAGCTCCTGACACCCTTCACCAATATTCTCCCTCATTTGAGCAGACACTTCGTGGCAAATGGCCTTTGTCTTCACCCTCTGCTTCCACTGCAGAAGCAGAGATTCCACTTTGCCCAGTTATCTCTTGCAATAATCCTTCACTAAAGCTCAAAATGCTGCAGGCCAGCAGAAAGCTTGTTGCAGCTGGGCTTCTAGACCACAGCACTATCACGATCGCTCCCTCGACCTGGGAGCTGGAATGATCTCAACACTGGAAAAGCAGGTTAGACCCCAAACTGATCTAGGAAAGTCTTTTGAAAACGTGCGTTACACGGGGTTGAATTCTAGAGGAATTTTCCTTGCGTTACGTGCTGGACAGGGGTAAGATGAAATATTATCTTTTAAACAGACACAGAAGATAGATAACCACCTCCAGTGCCGGTAAAACCAGAGCCACGCCACAGAGGGGGAGGAGACTCCCTTTTATTCACCTGTTACTCACCTGCGGTCACGCCGAGATCTCCCTGTCACTGCTGCAGCAGCTCCCAGGGAGCCGCCGGTCCCGGGGCTGCCCCTGCGGGTCGGCGGAGCCCCCCGAGGGCCCCGGGGCCATGCGGCTGTGGGAGCGGGCGGTGCCGGGGGCCCGGCGGCGCTGGGCGCTGCTCCTGCCCCCGCTGGCCCTGCTGGCCGCAGCCCTGGCCCTGCGAGAGGCCGCCCGGCCCTGCCCCGCCGACCGGCCCCGCTGCCGGCAGCGCCTGTACCGCGCCCTGGAGCTGCCCCCCGGCCGCGGCATCAACTGCTCGGGCATCGTCCGCGGAGACCGCAGGGCCATCGAGGAGGCGCAGCTCCGCAACCTGGAGGTGGCGAACAGGAGGGCTCCGCTGACGCCCGGCCACTACCTGAACATGACGAGGGACTGCAGCGCCTTCAGGCAGACCCGGCGCTTCATCGAGTTCCCGCTGAGCCAGGAGGAGGCGGAGTTCCCCATCGCCTACTCCATGGTCATCCACAACAAAATCGAGATGTTCGAGCGGCTCCTGCGCTCCCTCTACGCCCCCCAGAACGTCTACTGCGTGCACGTGGACAGCAAGTCCCCGGCCGCCTTCCAGGAGGCCGTGCGGGCCATCGCAGGCTGCTTCCCCAACGTCTTCGTGGCCAGCCGCCTGGAAAACGTGGTCTACGCCTCCTGGTCCCGGCTGCAGGCCGACCTCAACTGCATGCGGGACCTGCTGCGGAGCCCCGTGCCCTGGCGGTACCTGCTCAACACCTGCGGCACCGACTTCCCCATCAAGACCAACGCCGAGATCGTGCGCGCCCTGAAGGTGCTGCAGGGCCGGAACAGCATGGAGTCGGAGAAGCCCTCGGCGGCCAAGCGGGCGCGCTGGCAGTTCCACCACGAGGTGGGGAAGGCCATCTCCCGGACCGACATAGAGAAGCTGCCGCCGCCCCTCAACTGCCCCATGTTCACGGGCAACGCGTACATCGTGGTGACACGGGGCTTCGTGCGGCACCTCTTCGAGAACCCCACGGCACAGAAGTTCCTCGAGTGGTCCAAGGACACCTACAGCCCTGACGAGCACGTGTGGGCCACCCTGACCCGCATGCCGGGCGTGCCGGGGGCCGTGCCCCACAACGACAAGTTCCAGCTGTCGGACATGAACGCCCTTCCCCGCCTGGTCAAGTGGGCGTACCTGGAGGGCGATCCCAGCAAGGGCGCGCCGTACCCGCCCTGCACCGGCCGCCACCAGCGCTCCGTCTGCATCTACGGGGCGGGCGACGTGCCCTGGATGCTGCAGCAGCACCATCTCTTGGCCAACAAGTTCGACCCCGAGGTGGACGATGCCGCCATCCTGTGCCTCGAGGAGCACCTGCGCCACAGGGCCCTCTACGGCCACGGGCTCTGAGGGGACCCGAGGGACCCCCGCCGGCACTGCCGCCCTCCCGGGCCAGCACTGCCGCCCTCCCGGGCGAGCCCCGCCGAGGGCGCCGCGGGGACACCGGGAGGGGATCCCTCTGATCCCCCCAATCCCTGCTGGGCACGGACCTCGGGGACAGCGAGAGGGGATCCCCCTGCGACCCCCGAGCCCTGCCGGGCGCGCACCTCGGCGGGCCCCGAGGGAAGCACCGCGGTGACCGCGCAGGGCTGGCCGGGGCTCGGCGGAGGGAAGGGCGGGCGGGCTCAGCTCTGCCCTGCCCTGCTCTGCCCCCGCCCCGCGGCTCCCGCCGCCCCTCCTCGCACAGACCGGCTGCAGGAGCGCGCGGGGCGTTTTCTCTTCCCTTGCCGGGCTTTGTTCGCAGAAGTGACCCCAGGGCTGCTGCTCGTACCCGGGCAGGGCCGGGGCACGGGCCAGGCACCTGCACGTCCTGCCAGGAGCGGAGCTAAAAGGGGGATTAATTTGCTTTTCCACGAAGCACCTGCAGCTCCCGCCCGCCCCTGGCACCCGGGCTGCTGCTCGTGCCCCACTTCAAACCTTGACTCTGTCAATAGCCATTACAAACACCAGCCTTCAATAAAATCAAATAGATACTGAAACAGATGGCGTTTCGGTATTCTGTGTCCTGTGGTTCCCTGAGAACGGTCGTGCTCCCGGGCAGAGCCATTAATCCAGTTAACCCTTCAGCACCCCACTTCTCCGTGGGAGAGGGATGCTCATGTGCTCAAAGTGTGCAAACCTACATTGTTCCAATAGCTTCATCTCTCTTTTCCCCTCCCCCCCAGGGTATTGTTGTGGTATTTTGGCAATGTAATTATCATATCCAGTAGTAGATGTGGCCATTTACATGACCAAACCAATCATCCAACACAGTTTTCTTAAGTTTCTAGAAGCCGAAAGATTTGTGAACTTCTGTATTTCACCCACGTGTATTTTTCTCACCTTCTTATACTAAAGCTTGCCACTTTGCATGAATCCAACAGCTTCTCACTACCTAAGGGAATATGCTGAGGGATTAATTCCATTGTCTTTATACTACCAAAAACCTGGTAATTTTTCTTTCAGTAAACATACTCACCTTTATAAATTTAAGGTCTACGGTGGAGAATTATCGTTATACAAAGAATATCTGAAGCAATTCCATAGCACCAGGCTACATTTAGATGAAGTTAGGACTTCAATCACACAGATCTTCAAAACATTGATTTAAATAGGAGGAGAAGACAAAATAACTAAACTTGAAAAGGTGTGTCATTGCAATTTTGTTAGACATTTTAAAGTGAACTTGGTTGTAAAGTAGTGATTTTTTAAATGCCATGATGATTTCACAGCAAACATTATTGGCAAGAACTCCAAGTACTGATAAGGAAAGTTCTCAAATATAAACACTCGAGGTATCATTGGGCATTTATTTATTCAGAAAGAGCAAATACAGTAATAGGATTGCTGGTCCCAGGGGGGAACTCTTTCCAATTTATGTAAGCAGACATTCGCTACAGAGATTACAGCTTTATCCTAACCTGACAGTGACACAGAAAATTCAAAAATGGTTTCAGCAGCAAGTTCAACACTACATCTCTCCATGTCTAGTACATTTTTTTAGAACAAACAGAACTTCTTTGCCTACTCAGGGTAAGAACTCAAGTCTCCCAGCATAGCAGACTGCATCTAATCCCTGCTGCCTAATCAGATTTTGCTTGTTGGAGCTCTTTCACTTACTTTAAATTAACACTTATTAGCTCAAAATGGTAAACTACTGCCAGTGGGTTCCTTGGGGGACTGGGATATGTTCAAATTTCTGGACTAAATCAGGCAGAGCAGGGTCCCTGTGTTTCTAACTATAGCAAAGTGTTGCCTTTTCCCCTTGGAAAATGGAAAAAAGAAGTGCACATTCATGGAGACAAAAAAAAAAATCCCCATACTTAGAGTTCTAAAGAATTGCATCAAAACCAGACCCATCCATGAAATGGATGTCTGTAAGAAGATCTAAACAATTTATTTCTCAAAGAACCTTCTACAAAGGTGTTTGGGGGGTGGAAGGAATCCCAGCCTGAAATAGTGAAAGATTATTGAATGAGGGACCTCTCTATTATTTTGAAAATGTATGTAAGATATATACTTGCAAAGTTACTTACAGATTTGTTGTCATTTTTATCCCCTTCGCTTTGTAAATATGTTTAACTTCTTCAGCTCAGAAACATGAGGTATTGCTTGTATACACTGTTATAATAAGTGTTTCATCTACTATTGACAGACACTTCCCTGACACAAAAATGTTACAGATGGAGAGACAGAGACAAGTATTTAGATCTGGGGAAGGGGAGGAAGTGCCACTTCAAATCTGTTCTATGGTCACATCCAATTTCCTTGATCCAAAGAAAATTTCCTGGTTTTGAGGGTGTTATTACTCACAATTCATCTCAGATGATTTGGCTGCAAAAACAAAGGCCATCTTGTGCAAATTTATTTTCAACTCACCTCCTTTTAGTAGGGACTTAATTTCTTCTGAAAGAACAAGCCAACTCCCAAATTCTAGAGGTGAACTAAGACAAAAAGATTCTTACAAAGGAATGTTCTCAGCATTTCCTCTTCCAAAGACATTAGAAATGTCAGATTCATGAGTGCAGTCACATGTCAAATCAGTGATACAGAAAAGAAAAAAAATATTTGTCTGCCTAACATTACAAATGGCAATAAAAAATACGACTCATCTCTAATAGAGAACTTTGCATTCCAGAGATCTCAAAGTATCTTAGGAATAAGATATCTGGCATCTCAGAAAGTTTGCAACAGAGCACGGAGAAATCACGTAACTTGCCATGGTTGGTTGCAGAACTGAAAAAAGAATAAACTTGCAATAGAGTAGGACCAGCTCTAGCCCAAGGTAGCACTAGCACATCAGATTACAGGGTCACCTCCAAAACCAGCTTAAACCCCATATGAACTTCATCAGTGAAATAACGGGCTGTCCAAATTGGAAATACAGTCCCATCAGAAATATTAGCTTTGTCTAGTGAAAGTCTAATGCTTCTGTCTACAACTGTTAACCAACAACCTGTACTTTAAATAAACCCCCAGTTGTTTAGGGAGGAAATGTTTCAAATTTACCTTTCAAGATATGCATGGGAGGAGGATGAAGCTGTAATTCTGAGATCTAATACCAGACTTATTTTTCTAGTTTAAACGTGGCTTTAATTTATGTTTTATTTCCAAGTGGTTTTCACTTTATTTTTACAAGAACAACTCTATGTGAGCTCCATCTGGCTTAATACATATTGACATAGCAGGTCCACAAACAGCTCTTTTTAACTCTAGTTAGGAGGCTCTCTTTCCTTCTTGCTTTGGATTTCTTTCATACTCTACATGATTAACTCTGGGATGTCCTATAATAAAAAGGTGGGTCAGTTAAAATGAATTCAGAGGAAAATAGGTAATAAATTCAGAAGAAATGAGAAGCAAGCACAAATAATATGAACAAAATACCAGTAAAGTGTTTGCAGCCATGAGCAAAACTGATTCAGGAAGCAGTGTTAGGGTGTCTTTTTTCTTGCCATTAGAGTGACCATAAAACACTAACAAGACTCTCAGTGAACTATTTTCCACTTCTCCTACTTTTCTCCCCACCCTGAAGCTTCAGACTTCAGAAAAGCAAAACCAAGTCACTAGTACTTTAACTGAAATCCTCCCTCCTAAGCTGCTGAGACCCTTAAACGCAGTATCTGTGCTCCAGACTGTAACTTCAGTCTGCCTCACTGTGCCAAGTCATTGTGCAAAAGTACATAATGATCCTGATTAAACTCGTCTTCTGGAAATTCATCATAAATTCTTCCCGCTCTCCCTTTACTGTGTGTCTGTGATAATACCTGAAGGCAGGTATTAACAGCCCTGCCTGAGCAAACAGCTTACACCAGGGAACATCCTGGTTTGCACACCTATGAAATGGACAAAATCCTTTTTCTTGGAAACCATGTTTAAACAGGAGGTCACCCACGGCCCCTCCTTATCCTTCCCTTTTCTTCACTTTCCTTTAGTTAATTTACTTTCTAAATAGAAACATTCATTCCAGCTCAACATCAAGGTGTAAAGGTTTATCTTTTACTTTCTTGCTGCTGCTGAGAAGTAGAAGCAACTTTCTTGAAGAAAATCAACAAAATAAATGAATAAACAAATCAGTCCATAACACACAGGCAAAGAAGAACCAAATAGGCAGCAGCAAATATGCTGGTACTGTAGCCAGTGAGATGATTTGTGCTCTGCTGGGTATTACAATAGCTTAGAACAACAAAGTGCAGTTCACACTTTCAGGTGTAAGTTCAACAAATCTTCCAGGATCACAAAGGACATTAATCATATGAACTCGGCAGGATTAGCTGAAATTCAAACAAAAAAATAGCAAGTGGCAAGGAAGTTATGGAGAGCAAAGCAACAAAAAGCAGAAAGAACACTGACAGCAGATTCCATTAACTTCCCTTTGCTCCCCCTCCTTCAGTGAACTGAAACAACCTCCACATAAGGAACAGATCCGGGACCTGGACAAACACCATCCAAGAAACAACATCAGAGCCAAAGAGATTGTGTGCTACCAAGTTAATGTCAGAACTTAGGAAATCTGGGGAAACTATATTATATTAATGATTGTTTTTAAACAACGTTTTCCAATGATGACTCTTTCAAAAGTTTTTAAATAAAAGTTTATTACAGAAATTATTTTGAACAAAAAAGGCAACAGTATCTGTTGTAATTTAAAAAAAAAGTAATGTTGTATTCATGCCCTATAAAGTGAACCGAAGAAATGCTACAGGTATTTCTTCTGCTTCATTCTGTGACGCTCTCTAGTATGGATTAACTCACATCTGCACCACAAGAATTCAGGATGAACAGTCTCTTTCCATGCTTCTCTCCAGAAAGTGCTGCATATTAACAGAAAATATTGCAGACGACCCACAGTTCTGTTCATTCTGCAGTATTGGAACCAGTGTCTAGGAAAGAAAAAAGAGAATGAGACTAATACATACCCCCCCGAGTATGAAGAGAACCAACAGCATGTCTAATACCTTCCCCAAGTTCAAAAGCATTCCCCAGGCATTTCAGAACCTGTTCTGCACCTCCCCTACTTCCCCCACTGCCCTCACTGTCCTGCATGAACTGCTTGTGCTGCTTCCCCTCAGTCAGCCCAGCACACAACTCCAGGGCTGTGCACACACACCATTTGCTATGAACACGTTAAAATACTAAAAGCTTTGCTCTAACTTGTAGTGATACACAAACACTTCACTGCAGTCAGCCACAGGCACATCTGCTCATGATCTACTACAGAGAAAGGCTTTTGCACACCCAGCAGCACAAGCTCTGATGGAGTGTGGGCTAGAGCTTAGTCTGCACTTTGAAATAGGTGCAAGAATGAGCACGATCTTCATAAACCAACTGAGAGCAACTCTCTGTTCTGAGCTTTTGTCAGAACCACCAATTAACACCAGTGCAACTTCTGATAATATACTGTTTTTAGAGCTATGGAAAAGGTATGTCACTCCAAAATGGAGAATGACAAGGCAGTGTTTACTGTGTTCCTTCAGCAGGAAAACCTCTCGTGGGAAAAAAAACCCTGTAATGTTAATAGCAACCTTAAGTCAGCCAGTTCTTTAAATCTTATCTGCACACTTTATCAAGAGTGAGCAGGATTAATACTTGGAAAGTAAGGTTTCTTCCACTAGCTATAAGTGCACAAAAAAAAAAAAGGTAGGATTTTATGCTTGGCTGAGACCAGAAGTTGAGAAAACAATAAATTCTGTCACCTCTTTAGAACTACAACTTGAAGTGATTATTGTAATCATGCCAGAATCAGGAAGCTATGAAGAACTTGTTTCAGAGGTCTGTGGGGTATTTAAATAAAGCTTTTCCCATTCTCAGTTCTTCCTTTTAGCATCACTCTCCAAGGACAAAACAAGTGGCACCATTTCCCACATTTTTAGCAATATTCTCTCACATTAATGGTTTTAAAAGTTATAAACCAGCTTCCCACAAAAGTCACCAAATTACTTTTTCCAGTAAAGAATTTCAAGGAACACTGACAAAAGTAATCCAGATATGGAACGTAAACTTTTGCAAGCAGTGTACGTACAGTGGACCTGTTAGACAATATATAAGTCTTAAAAACACGATTTGCAAACACTGGCATAAGCTTCTCATGTGCTTGTGTCTCCTACTATCAAATTCAGCAAAGGATTGCTTGACAGTTTTCTCAGATAACTCCTTGCTCAGACTGTTGAAGCACTCTTTGGATTTAATAAAGCACGGTGCTATCCTAACAAAGAGGCTAACAGTAGAAAAATCACCACACAAAAAGTACCACTACTGACTTTCCAATTGCTCTAGTATGTGCTTCCCAACAAGAGGTGCACAGCAGGCTCCAACACAGTCCTACCTCTGGGAAGCATTTAACTTGCTTTTGTTTCCTCTCTCATCCCATGTAAAAGGGACTGCAGAGCTCTACAATCAATCAGACATTTGGCCAAAGCTTTCTATAAATGATCAAGTCTTGTGTCCCAGCTTATTTATATCATATTCCATACTTACTTTTTCCATCACATGCTACAATTTTCACTTTATCCACTTTCACAAGTTCAGTGACCTCCCTAAATTCAACGTCATTCAGTACAAATGTCCACACGTTGTCACAGAACCTGTATGTATTCAGAGACCCCTTAAAAAGACAAGAGATATTTTCTGTAGGACACACCCCAAAAGCAACAGAAAATATATTAAGTATCTACTGAATTATGTCCCTTCTAGAACTAGATTTGCCATAAAGCCCCCAGTGAACCTGAATGCAGACAACAATTCTGAGGGAAACTGCAGCTTAAATGCCCTCCAGTGGCTGAACTTTTCAAGACCATGACAGTCTACCCAAGGGGAAGCTGCACAGGGAGGCCAAGAAGTTTTACAACCTTTCTAATGTGCATAAAGCATAAGTATCAGAAAAGATTTCTTAAAACACTGGGCCATAAGAAAAATAACTTACAGCAGGGATCTTAACAAGATGTGAAGTCTGCAGTTGTTGAAATAAAGCACTAGTTTAGATAAATCATGACAAAACTGCCCTGTGTGACATAAAGGGGTTCACTCATGTTTGATGTATTACTGAGGATGTCTATATGTGAACATTTTGGCTTTCACCTTCACACCATTTAAACTGATACCCTTGAACTGAAGCTCCAATTAACATTTAGTTTATCCACTAAACACAATCTGAACAGTTTTCCATCCACATTACATACACAAAACAAGTGAAATGTGTCAGAGAAAAGAAATTATGCTACTTTTAACATATCCATATTGCTTAAAAATTTAACATCTTAAGAGCTCACTTCATTAACGTGTTCTACACAGACTACAGAGAAAGTTAACAGGAAGCTGGTTTTTGTGTTGTTTTTTTTTTCTCAGAATTACTTTCAAGCTGACATTTAACAACTTGCTGCTATTTCATATTAATTAGGGTAGCTGACTGGGAAAAAACCTCAAACTTGTTTTTCTATGATACCTACAGAAAAGAGCTACAAAATGATCCAGTGGAAAGGTGGATCTAAAACCCTCTTCATGTTACAGATGTGGCTGAAAATCTGTCCTCATCCCACTTCTGCTAAGTACAGCTAAAAGAAGCAAAGTCTCCCCCCTAATCTGCAAGACACTGAGGGTGACAATGCTGTCCATCAAGGCATTGCCCTCTTCCCTGTTTTCATCCACCCACCGATATTTCTGCTTTTTGCATTCTTTCAAAACATCCCTGGCAGAATAAGAGAACAAGCCTCACAACTGCATGGGGAATACACACGTAAACAGTCATTATTTCAGCATCAAAATGGACCTGCTGAAGTTTTTGCTAGGAGGACACAGCTTTTAATGACATTCTGCATCAATACTTAGTTACTGTATCTCAGGAGAAACTTTTATACGTGATTATCTTACCCTGAAATTCACTCTGTTCCTGACTCGTTGTGCCAGAGCCGAATTTATAGCTTTATCAAACTGAAGTAGCACCTGAAGGGCCAACTGAGGTGTGATTTGCTGAGACTAAAGTAGTTTCAAAAAAAAAAAAAAAAAGAAAAGTTTTGAGTTGTTTCAAAGCAAACTCAAACATGCAGTAAAAGTTAAAAAACATCAAAACAAAGTTATGAAGTTCACATGATGTAGATCTCTAGAGGAATAATTTTAAAAAATATTACATTCCTGTGTTTATTTCCTTCTTTGTATTTCAATTCTAAGAGAAGAAATGATGTGCTATGATGATTTTTTGTGCTACACAAAGATTTCTTCTAATAAATATTCACTGGAAATAAACAGAAGTGCTGTAAATTGATTACAATGTTCCAGCTTAATCTGGCTGTTCATTTACTGGCCACACAACAGGAGATCATGCCATTTACATAAGACATTCTCCTTCATCCAGGACATAAAGAAAAAACCATGTCAAGTGAATGGAGGACAAAAGGCTTTTGATTTCAATCAGTAAGTTTTCCAAGCCTTGGCCATAAATGCCCCGATTTACAGCAACTACAGAACCGTTTTAATGACTAACCCCTGTTTGTACTGAGCTGATCCCCATCCCACACACCTGTATGAGCTCGTCCAGGCTCTCCTGGAGGCTGTTGCCCAGCGTGGTGTTCCTGTACAGCTGGTATGCCATGGTTTCACCGGCTCATCCACGGCCCTGCACCGGCGGTGTCCTCGCTCTCACTGAAAACAACCAACCAACCAACAATAAAGAGAACCCCGTCCCGGCACAGCGGGGCCAACACAACCGGAGAGGCCAATTCGCCAACACCGCTGCGGGAACCGCGGGCATTCCCAGCACAGCCGGGCCCTGCGCGGCCCCGGGAGGTGACGGGAATCCCGGGCATTCCCAGCACAGCCGGGCCCCGCGCGGCCCCGGGAGGTGACGGGAATCCCGGGCATTCCCAGCACAGCCGGGCCCCGCGCGGCCCCGGGAGGTGACGGGAATCCCGGGCATTCCCAGCACAGCCGGGCCCGTTCCGGCCCCGCGCCCCCAACACGGGCGGCCCCGGCCCCGCCGCACTCCCCGCACCGGGGAACGGGCCGGCCCCGGGAAGCCTCTTCCGTGAGCCCCGATCCCGATCCCGGCCCCGTTCCCTCCTCACCGCTGCTCACGGGCGGAAGCGCCGCGGCCCCGCCCGGGCCGGCCCCTGACCCGGAAGCGGAACGGGCCGATCCCAGACGGACAGACCCACGGACACGGGCCTGTCTCACACGGACAGACCCACGGACAGGGGCCTGTCACACACGGACAGACACACGGACAGATACACGGACAGGGGCCTGTCACACACGGACAGAGGCCTGTCACACACGGACAGACACACGGACAGGGGCCTGTCACACACGGACAGACACACGGACAGACACATGGACAGACACACGGACAGAGGCCTGTCACACACGGACAGACACACGGACAGGGGCCTGTCACACACGGACAGACACACAAAGAGACAGGGGCCGATCTCAGACAGACATACAGACGCGCAGACACGGGCCGATCCCACACGGACAGACACACGGACAGGGGCCGGTCTCACATGGACAGACACACAGAAAAAGAGACAGGGGCCAGTCTCAGACAGACATACAGACGCGCAGACACGGGCCGATCCCACACGGACAGACAGACAGACACGGGCCGATCCCCCGGGGCCACCCCCGCGCCCGCTCAGTGACACCCCCGGGGCTCTCGGCAGGGCTTTATTGACTCGCGGGTTCCCCCTTCGCAGGGGGGCTGGCACCCCGCGACCCCTCGGAACACAGGAAACAGAAGCTTATTTAAAAAGAGTCATAATATTCTCTTAAGAGGTAGGTGAAGAGTCCGGTACTTACATTTTTTTATATTAAAGGGGCAAAGGAAAATAGTCACATCGGTGAAGAATGGTAGCAGCCAAATCATGCCAGTTCTGTTATCCGTGATTCACAAGCTGTGCTCTGTGATTACTGCAGCTCCGTTGTGTTAAATACTGCCCACTTCCCATATCACACATACTAGAGTTTACAGATACTAACTGACAATGTAATCCTGCTCTGGTAACCCTTTATCTACCATTCAACCATTAGAGCACTCCACTGTTCAGCCCTGTCTTGTTAATGATGACTAGGAAACACTGCAGAACTGCAAGAACGTGAGCATCTGTCCTCCATGAATTCTTCTTTATAATTCTTAACCTGGAATTCCATGTCATAAATATTAACTATCAGCTGTGCAAGCTGAGCAAGGAGCATGGTAAGAGAAGACTTGACTTTTGGAAAACACTCCAGCAGCTTCTTCTCAGATTATTTTCAATACTAAAAAGAAAAAAGCCCATTAATTTTAAATCAGAGTAATCTGGGCAGTCCAGATTGCAAAACTGAAAAAAGATCTAGTTGAGCAAAGAATGGTTTTAATGTCAGTGATCTCAGTCATGCTTGAAGGGAATCACGAAAAACTAACATAACTGCACCCTCTTCTCTTCACAAATGCCCTTCTTTCCTGTTAGCTCAATATGAGGAATGAGACTTGATAAAGGGAACAGTGCAGTTCAGCTTAGAATTTTGAAGCTAAGAAAGCTGCAGCACAGGTCTTTCAGAATACAAACACTTAAATATTTGTTATACTTCAGAATGCTACTCTGACCAGGTGTCCTTAAAAAGTATTAATTAATTAAAGCACTTATTTCAAGCATCTCCAACAACCAGTCGGTGAAATAAGTCCTAGAGAATGACCTGCATTCACAAGGACTGAGTAAAAATTTTCACTGAGAGCTTTGTAAGACTTTGCAGTTACAAAAGGCACACCAGCTGTTATCCCTCTCCTCTGTTCCTCACATGAGGCTTTTCTGAGGGAGACTGGAATGACTTGAGAATTAAAGTCATCTCCAAAAACAACAGCTTTTGAGAAGACATGATTTTAAACCATTTTTCTAGACAGTAAATGTTGTATAAATCCGTAGGATACACCAACAAAAATTTGACACTGAAAGAAATTCGCTTTTCACTGAGAAACTTTGTGACAGATTGAGTTTAGAAAGTGCCCACTCCCAGTGTATCTCCCTTAGTTTCAGTTCAGCACAGATGTTTCAGTAGATGCCACCAGTGAAGCTGACAGGAGCAGGCACCAAGGCCACCTTCTCCTCTCTATGACACGTGGAGGTCATGTCATTAGATTGACCTGTAATCTCATCTTGAAGTGACACCAATGACCTGCTGGAAGGTTTGAGGGTGTCATTAGAGCACTTCAGTGTGTGATGCAAGAAATCTGCTGCAACGTGCTAACAAAGACAGGTTCTGCCCCAGTCACGTGCAGTCAGAGGGTAACTGTCAGTACAGCTCCTCACAGCAGTCAGTGCTATTCCTCACTGAAAATAAAGGAAAACATGATAAACTGCATTGTTATGAACACAGTTACATGTTATTCCAACTAGTTCCATGCTTTTTGGAATAAAAATTCTCCATTTCAACATCCCAGAAGCTCAAAGACTCCAATCTGCTGCAGCACTAAATCCTTACAGATCCCTTTCCATTCCTTTCCAACATAACATGGTTCTGCCATCCTACACAGGACATCAAGAACATTCAATCCAGAGTCTACTCACATCAGTTTTTAATGACACTTTCTACAAAATCCCTTTGCCACTTCTGAAGACTTACCCTGTTGCAGAAATCATTTTACTTAATGTCACATCCATGGAGAGTCCACTGGCCCAAACCTTCTCTCAGTTGTCCACAGCAGTAACAGGAGACAGGCAATGACTTATTGCTGTGCATTTATATATAAACTAACAAGACCTCCAAGGAAAAGGGAAATTAGTGACTCATGAAATTACCTTTTCTTAACAGTGCTCACTGAATTCTAGCAACATGAGTCTTACTTTTAGAAGGAAGTGCCACTGAAAGGTGAATTCCCTACAATACTGTATCTTATCACAAAGTTTATTCAAGTTTTGAAATCGTTTTTATTAAAGTACGACATTCCAACTTTTCATGTTTTTAATTATTAAAATATATTACATTATATTATAGATTTCAAAAAAGATAAGTTTGACAAAACATTACTCATAACTTTGGGACCACTTTGTTTTTTGTAAACATCCGCCTCACCATTCAATGATGAGCTGCAAGAAGTCAGAGGGGGATAATTCTTTAGTACACCTCTTTCTCAGGCTGCGTATCTTTAGGGACAGAAGAGCTGTTGTGCTCACAACAACTTATACTGGAGAAATAAACCATTTGGGAAACACATACACGTCTCCAAAAGAAATCAAACTCCTGCAGCATGAAACTGTGGACTCACTTGGCCAGCAGGAAACACAACAACAATCCCATCATTTGGTAAATATGGCACATAGAGAGCACTGGCTTCTCCACACTGCACTATACACAGAGGGAGGAACAGGGCAGAGAGAACTACAACCCCTCCACTGAGAATAAACCTTTCTTCAGTTAGGAAAAAATGGAAATGAGATCATCAGAATGCTTACTGTTTAGCTTAGGATGCATGGAAACCCAGTAAAAATCAGGTTTGCATGTACATACACACCACACTGTCAAAGGATCAGAAGGCTGCAAGTGCCCAGTTTACTGACTAAACTTGACATTAATCTGGGTCAACATGGAAACTGAGGCAGGAGATAAGACAGCCCAAAAGAAACTGTTAGCATTTGTGCTCTGCCCCCAGAGCAAGAGCCAAACCTGATGGAATGTATGCAAGGCATCTTGACATTGGTATGGCCTCTTATACAAGTACACCCTGTTTATTAATCTCTTTGAAACTACTGTAACAAAAGAACTTTGATCTCGAGAGGAACATCTTCAAACTGCAGACTTAACCTTCCAGAGACACAGGCAAGCTGCCCTCACCTGACATCAGTGTGCTCCCAGAGTCTGTACAGGTATCACTAGAGACAGCAGATTGTTAATTGCAAAATCTTGACCCCAGAACTCTCTCTCAGCTGCTGTGACACAATTACTGTGTCGGGCAGTAATTTGGTTGAACACAACCAGATTTTTTTCTAATAACGTAACTGAGTAACACTAACTTCAGATATAATTGAGAAGTGATATTTTTTGGCAAAGACAAAATTGTGAGCACAATAAACATCAAAAGCAAAGATTTAATATATTTGCTAGAACATTATATTGCTCAACTCCTGAATGAATTTATTTGCATGCACCTGTCCTTACAGGGAAATTGCAATGTTTATCAGAAGATGTTACAAACTTCAACATATTCCCCGCTGCATTATGATTGCCTGGATAAACGTATAAACAGTAGTGATGTGTCCAAGAACACCTCTTACAGACACAGGTTTACCACCGTTGTGGAGAGCAGAAAAACCCCCAACTTTTAAATCACTTTTGTAAAAGTAAAGTACTGCTGTATCACGTGCCAAACTTAAGAGCTTTAGAAACAGATGTTTCATCTCCAGGGATGACACAGGTAGCATAAGACTCCCCATACTTCTGCCAAAAAAAATGGTATTATGGCTGGAATAACTGTGTAACTCCCAAGTTCTACTGAGTATGACCAGAGTTCCTACTACGGACAACCAAGGTTCATCCAGGAAGAACTGCAATGAACTCGCTTCATAGCAGGAGCTGAGACAGTCTGGATGTCCTGAAGCAGATCATAAATTCACAACTTCAGCTGAGAAAGGTCTGGTACTTTACTAGTCGTTCAAACAGTTCAGCTTCTGTTGTGGCTCAGGCTTGGACCCTTTGGCCAAGAGCCTGATGTTCCCAGAACTGCAGTTCTGGACCCTGGACAGGGGACTGAAGGACTCTCAAGGTAAGGAGTGAGGCCTGTATTGGGTGTGTGAGCAAAAAGAAGGGTCTCTGCACTCGTGAAAGACTTCATGTGATTGTTAATAACCAAACAAGTTTCTGCAACAATGAAGAAATGCACTTGACCATTTACAGCAAAACAGATTGATACAATAAAAACAAGTAACTTACGGCCTTGTCTACCTGCAAATGAACTCCTTCAGCAGGCACACACAATATATTGCTCAGTCATAAAAATATATATTATCTCTTTCCTTTAACATTTAGGTATATAAATATTTTACTGAAGAACATGCATCATTTAGATAAACAATGGCAAGAACATCCTCTGAAAAACATAGGGTTCTTTGACATTTAGCAGTATAAAACGAGTACATAAACAGCTATTAAAGTCAAGACAAACCAATACAGCAGGAAGCAGTTCTTGTGCTAGTCCAAAGCACCTTTTGCAACAGGTTATATGATACATACACACAGAGAACACATTGGAAATGGAAACAGCATCATCCCATCTGCATATTCTTCAGTCTTGTTTGCGCTCCAGACTTACTGTTCACTTTTCTGCTCTTGTTTTCCGTTCAGCTCTTGGTCAACTCTGCTCAGCAAAGAAACACTAAAATTAAGACTTTGTTAACATAGTTTGGTAGCTCATATATTAAGAAAAAACTATTAGTCTTAAAAGGAAAACACAAAGCTTTCACATGGGAAAAGTTTTAGTCATTAAATATTAAATTAAGGTTTTTATTTAATGCAGTCACAACATTCTTGGGGTTTTTTAAAATATCTATTTTCCTACCTCCCCGTAGAAATTAATTAATTAATTAAAAAGAACTGTTAGGAAACCATTTAAACACTATAGCACTTGAGAGAAAACATTTAAAAAGTGCAAGTGAAGTTTGACTACAGAAGAAAAAAGCAGTCCTGTGCTTTTATTAAAAAATGCAAACAGGAATACAAGCTTACAGGTAATACAATAATACTGGCAAGCACTACCACTTTGGGGAATTCATATGCTGCAGAATAAG
This sequence comes from Pipra filicauda, assembly GCF_003945595.2. Lineage (NCBI taxonomy): Eukaryota > Metazoa > Chordata > Aves > Passeriformes > Pipridae > Pipra > Pipra filicauda. The sequence goes on from NW_024104448.1 coordinate 1,128,603, forward strand.
CACTGAATTACCTTCAGAGTTATAGTAATTAAGCCAAGAAGGTAACAGGATTAGTTGAATCAACACAAGCGAAGAGGCTCCTTAACTGCAATATTTTTTCTACTAAGTTTAAGGCATTTGGAATTACCCAGGAAAAATTCACCACCATGCTGATAAAGGTGGTTTTTACTTGGTGTTTTATTTTTTTACATCTGTCTTGCGACTAGCAAACAAAATGCTGCTCTGCAGGAACCAGTGGATGACTGACAGCCCTGCACAAAACACTCTTTTCCTCTTTACAGTAAGAACAAGCTACAGTCTTAATTCAATCTTCTACAAAGTAAGCTGTGCATGGAGGTAAATTAATTTTAAAACCAACAGCAGTTCCAAAGTGAGAGAGACGAAGAGTTTGCCCTCTAACAACTTGTCTAACCCGTCTCTCAAACTATTACCAGCCAGTTCTCCAAAATGACAGAAACATTGGCAGCTCCTTTAGGCCACGAACCCATAAAAAGGGGAGGCAAGTTTTCTGTTTGCTTGCTTTTTTTTCCCCCTCCTCTTTTTTGCAACTGTAAGGACTGAACCAAGTACATTGGGATCCAATAGGTCTGGAGCACTGAGGTCTGGAAGCAACAAGCCCAGCTGGAAAGCCAGTCAGGAGCACAGTGCAAAGGGTGCTCTGAGGCTGCAGCTCAGCCCTGACCTCCCTGCAGTGCCTCAGAAAAGCTCCCTTGCCTCTGCTATGCAGTAAATAATGCTACAGCCGCTTTCAACCTGGGTGAAGACTTGGGAGCAAATTCTGTCATCTCTTCTCTACATCTATTTTTCACTGAGGAACACCCTCCTTTGTACAAAAGTGATGGTAGTGCAGGGGACACTAAAAAGTGCTTGTTGTACTGAGATTTTTAAAAGTTTCTGCATTACTGTTTGAATGTCTCTGGGTTGCACCCTGAATACATTGGGCCTTGCAACAGAATTGGGCCAAATTATGCACACTGGGGAAATAAAAATCAAGCAGAACTATTGTTTGACATTTACTGAAAGGGTTTCTTAAATTTGACAGGCTTAGTACTTCAGGTCACACACTGCAAAATTATCACTTCCTAAAGAATGTCCAACACATCACTAGGTTTACATGCTAGCTTTCAGAAAGAATTTAAATTCCATTTACTTTAATTGCTCAGTATTCCTCTACCCAATTTAGACAATAAGCTTCCCTTAATAGTTATGCAAACACAGAAAAAGTAATTAAAAAAGAAAACCAAAGTTAGTAGCAAAATCTTTCAATACAATTGTTAGTGGGTGAAAAAATAACACATCCATCAAAAAAATGTCATCAGCTGCTGGAATAGCTTGAATAGTTAGCAGGAGACTGAAAATTAACAAAATGGAAATCCAGTGTTTATTAGCAAGGAACATAGGCACTGCAAATACAAACAGCACTAAAATACTTATTTATATTGCAACTGTGCAAGTTAATAACTAAAAAGGTATTGAATACCAAGAATACAAGATTCAATATCAGAACTTCTTACAGAGTTGCATCTCTGCTAATGCACAGACAGCTTAGCACCTAAATACAGCTCATCTTCAGGTATCAATTCTCCTTAGAAACAGCGAAATTGGATTTAGTAGATTCATACAGAAACACTACTTTTGCCTCTCGAAGACTCAGTTGAGAACACATGTATCCCCTTAGAAGTGAGCATCTCACATAATAATGTAATAGAAACTATTCCCAAATCTCTGTCTGAACCCCCAGGGTGAGCTTCTGTAGATGATTTACTGCCTGCAAGTACAGGAGGGTTCCTTTCATGCGTAAAAACTTGGGCACGAGTGCATGTTTATATTTACAAATGCTTATTCCTTTATGCAAGCCAATCAACTGGGAGTTAGTTGCAGTGCAAATTGTCTTATCTAGATGCAACCCTAATCAAAATATGAATATACCTTTTCTGTTTCTTTCTAAACTTTTCTTCTTCATACCTTGGTGAGGAAAAGTTTCATTTCAGTAAATATAACATATGAAGGCCAAAATCAACAGAAGCTGCAAACTAGTATTAGTGTCAGTACAGTTTGTAGAAACTTATCAAGTGTTGAAACTGATATAATTAAGAAAAAATACATAGTAGTTCCAGCATTTATAAGCATTAAACAAAAAACATTTAATTATTATGACGTAACAAATGAGTTCAATGAGACCTCTTGCACGGTATCAACATTCACCACTAAAATTTAAAGTCTGTATTCATAACAGTTTGGAGCCAGATATAATCCTCCAAATCTGACAATTAACTCTCTAAGTTAACTAAGTTCAGCTTCTGCAGAACAGTTAAAGGTTTATCAACACAGGATTCTTTCAAGAGTTGGAATGACAATCTGAATATTCATAGCACATCCTTAAAAACACCCAGTAAAAAAAATTCTAGAGAGAGTACCAGGCTCCTTTAGCATTCTTTCATCCCCATCTAAGGAAAACAGTTCTCTTTGGTTTAGAGTTCAACTGTGGAACTGATCCAGCTGAATGTTTCCTGCAATGGCCAGCTATTTGTGGGAGCACAAGGATTTGTCCAACATGGATGTGCCCCTCTGCCTGCACACACTAGGCCATGTCCTCCCGGTTTGTGATCGCCTCTGACGGTGCAGAACGTGCCACAGGTTTTGGATGTTGTCCCCTCTGACAGGCTGAGCAGTTGGATGCTGTCCCCTCTGACAGGCTGAGCAGTTGATCATCTGGTTTAAGACCCAAGTTTATGGTTTCTACTCTATTACTGCACCCACAACTGCTACTGACAAAAGCACTGTCATCATTTTTGAGAGAAGAATTGTGCTGATGTTAAAATAAATATTTATATCTGGAGGGAAGGGAAAAAAATGACATTGATGCTGCCCTCACTTATTTATCAAAGTTGTTTAGAACTGTAATGGGTAGGGATTCAGCACTTTCCCAACACTGCTCTTCTTTGAAATGAAAGCCCAACCCAAGTGATATTTCAGCACTTAACTTGTTCCTCTGAAGAACACTGAAGGTACTATAAATAACTTCAGTACCAACATGCCCAGAATTTCTCACTCACAAGTCAGCTTAGCATATATATGAGGTGCAGAACAACTGCCTTGTCTCTAGAAGACTTAATTTGCACATCAGAACTCAGTGATCACACAAACACCACCCGTGGAAGTCACTCTACAGGGACATGGTGCCTCCAGCTCCTCCAGCCCCAAGTGAGGTCAGACATGGACCCTCCTACGGACAGCAGGGATCTGAGCTGAAGTTCCCAAGTGTTACAGTCAAACCAAACCCTGCTTACAACACACCCCAGCTCCAGCACATGGACAGTGAGAACAGGGAGAATAATAAAACGTACTGTTTTATGCACTCTGGGATGCCAACGTACTCCATGGGGATGAGCTCAGCTAGTTCTGCCAGGGTAAAGACATACCTAATTTTTTGGCTGAATTTTGAGCTGTGGAAGAACAAATGCAGGGTACAGTTACAACTTAAACATTTTCAACTAGACCAGTATTAAAACAGTTATTCAAGTTCAAAGTAAACAGCTGTCAGGATTACTTAAAAAAAGAAAAAGCTTCCAGAGCATTACCTAATAAAAGGCTTTGTGATGGCCAGGAGTGTTCTAATGAACCAAGAAGGATGAACTATAATCAATGATTTCAGATTTTTCCTTAACCTGAAGAATTTAAACAATGAAAGTAATTACTAGAAGAAAAAAGCAGCTTGACAACAAGGGGTTTTTGAATATAAAACAAGTGTGTTTTTGCAAGCCCACCTGTCACATAAACCTAGTATTCTGACATTCCATTATTAGAAACCAACATCTGGCAGAAGAAAAAATACTATAAAAATTTAAGACACAGTATCAATTTAAGAAGAATGACAAGGAAAAAAACACTCCAAGAAGAAGTTTCTTTGAATCTTTTTACACAACTAATGATGAAGTGGCTCACACATTATTAACCTTATATTAATACATTAAGTTTTAACGATATTCTACAAGATAACAATATTTAATATTCTAAGACTACTGTTTTCACCTAAAAAAACCCCTCAACCCTACAAGTAACAACAACAATGAAACAAACAAAAAAAACACACCAAAAAATCCAAACACCACACAGCACCCCCCAGGCATGCCTGGAGCATTATCCCACAGTGTCCAGCTTAGGAAGGGGTTTTCAACAGGCCAAGCAATTTCCTTAATCAAATCTTAACCAAAGGGACCAGACACCACATTGAACAGCACTTTATCCCAAATATGTCTATCACTGAGCATGTGAATAGTGTAAGAAAACACTGCAGAGCTTCTTACCTTCTGTCAATCTGCTGGTAACACTTCCTGAGCCAGCCTAGACTGGGCATTTTCCTCCGTGTGGTTGCACCATTCAGGTAAACTATCATATAGTTCTCAGCTACCAACAGCTCTAAAGTGCCAATTACGTACCTGCAGAGACAGAAAACTTTAGTGTCCACAGCCTTCACTTGAAAGTAATTCCTAATAACTCCTATGCTCAAATATATTAAAAATAATGAAAAAACAGAGTTGGCAACACTGTTGAATGACATCTAATCCATTTCTTTCCTTCCCCAGGAAGCAGATGTAGTTGCTTTTCTATTTGCTACCTTTCCCTCATCTGAAATATAAAAAGCTTTATTAAAAAAGATAGAGAAGTAACTGTCCTTATATTAGAATGCTAAGTTTCACAATGTGGAATTAAGACAGTATTCAGAGGCAGATGATGACTCACTTAAATAGATTGTCCATCAGGTATCTGTAGTTAGGCTGGCTGCTTTCAGGCATAAAGCAAACAGCAAACACAACAATGGCATTTAACCCATCACCATAATAACCTAAAACCAAAGAAAAGAGCAACAGTAGTGACAAAGATGACTACTATTGACTACATTTACACAAAGTCAAGCACATTCCGTAAGCTTTTTCATTATTTACCTTAAAGAGATTTACAAACATCTACATGGACAGATTCTTACAGTTACAGAAGACCCCAAGATTTCTTTTTTGTCTACTTCTAAAGCAATAGCTGAAGTCAATCAAATGCTGTACCTACAACCAACATCTCAGCATATTTAATAACATCTTATTTTAAGTTAAGTCAACTTAAAATTCCAACCTAAACTTCACAGACTGTTGGGAAGTCATGAATTGATTTTGGCCTTAGTAGATCCACAGTTAGTGCTTTCAACACACTTAAAACCAAAAAAAATGTACTGGTAGCAGTGACACTGTAGAACAGATTGAATACATCTCATTACATATGTGCACTTTAGTGCATGTGAACATTTTGTAACTTTAGTTTAATAGAGAAAAAAATTATTAAATCAGGAGTGTCTTAACACTGCAAAAAAAGAACCATCACAAGCCATTATGCCCAAAGCTCTCCCTGTGCCACCCCAGCTCAGCCTACAGAAGCAGTTGCTCAGCAGTTCCCCTCCCCACATGGCCAATCCTTACCCCCATGACTGATAACTTTTTTATAGGGTTCAATTGCCTTCATGTCCACCCTGTGGTCCTGCTCTCCGATCCGGAACATCCGCCAGCGCCGCCCATCGTCCTTCTCCTCTGCCTCAGTGTACTCAGTGAGGGAGCCCTTCCTAATCACATCAGTAGTTTTTGGTTTGGGAAGATCATCTGCCAAAGGTAAAACACGTTCAAGATCCATTATGAACACCATTACAGTGCCAATCAGGTACAGCACTGGTTAACCACTTTGCTGTCTGATCTATTTTGGTGTTCTTTAGCCAGTCACACAGACCAGCTGGTGTCAGGGATATTTTATCAACATACTCACGTTGGCTGTAATTTTCTGTGTTAAAAGTATGTGAAAAATTTCCATTTGTGTAGGAAGCCTAATTAATTGTAGGCTTTCAGAACACAGACCTCAGTGAATGGCACCAAAATAGACAAAGTGGTTAACTCCAATGAGAATTACAGAGGTTGCTTGATCACAGATTTACATACAAGCATGATTAAAAACATTGATGGTACCTTGCAAGCAGACATGCAGGCAAATCTATTAGAAATTAAATCTAATTCACATGTGTGTAATCAATATATACAAAATTTATGTGACAGCAATCTGTAAGACAATTTGCACCAATTCAATGATGATTCTTGACTTTGTTGCACAGACCTTACCCAAAGCGAGAAAAACCTACTGCAAGTTAGTTGTCTGTTCCCAAGACAAAGCTGTTAATTGAAACTATCCTTCCAGGAAAATGAAGGCAGCAGCATTAAAGGAAGAAAAGACAGAAACCCTTTTCAGCCACTTTTAAAAACAAGACACAAGCATCTGGAACAGTTCCTTCGCATCAGAGCAAAACTACCCCTAAATACCAATTCTTCTTAAAACAAGGAAAATCCTTTTATCCAGGTAAACACCCAGTCTCTGTTAAGAAAACTTCACCTGCAACATGTCTTTAGCTATTCCAAAAAACAAAACCACCCCCTTATCCTAAAGAGTGTTTCTTTCTCCACAGGTATTGTTTCAAACATAACAGTGAGAAGAGAACTTCCTGTTCAGTCAGGAATTAACATTATTTTATTTTCAGAATAAAAAAAATAATAATTGAGTTTACATGTTTACTTAGAGACATTTTTAAGCCATGAAGTTTACAGATGTTAGAGACTTCAACACGCTGACCAACACAACAGTTCTTGGTTTACTAAAAGGGCCTTAACACATAATTAAACTCTAAGTTTAAACTTTATGCTTCAACTCCTACACAAAATGTTTGCCTCAAATAAAATTTGTTAGAATCTCCAAGTTTTGCCTATAAGAGTAGGATAAAGCATCTATTAATTTCTTAAAATTAAGATCATTACTACTGTGGCTATAGCTACATTAACTTCCTATCAAGTAATTTCAGAATTCCTTGACACAAAACTGAGGCTCTTCTACTAGCAAGCAAACCCTAAGGCTTTTGCCATTCTTACCACAGGAAGGTATGAGACAGGTTTTCGAAAATACCACTCAGTCCTCCTTAAATTGCAGTTCATCAGTTCCTGGGCAGCCAATCTCTATCCCTTTGGATGTTCCCTCCATTTAAACTCACCTCTAACACATAGAAAACACCTTTGAGATTTTTTTTTGACAGGGTGGCTTTTAAAAACATACTGCAACAGAGAGGATTTTCCATAACTTCAAGTCTCATAGATGTATATATAGATGATAGACAGATGTATATATAGATGGCATTCAGCTAAGTTTACTTGGAGTTACAGCTATTATGTTGCTTGTTTACTAATCAGATGAGGCCTTTTGCTCTTTAAAAATTCATTGCACCCATTTCCAATTTCTAATCTAATCACTCCCTTTATGTTTTTCCTCTTGTAACTTCAAGTCATAGTTATTTCTTACTTGAGAAACTGCTGACCTGCACATAAGAAAATAGAAATATTTTAGAGGATCTGAGCAAAGGACCAAAATACTTACCTTCCCATTCAAATTCATTACTGTTTTCTGAAGGAGTATCTAAATCATCCAAATCAATCTCTCCACTCTCATCCAAGTCATCAGACAAAGCAGGTTGTTCGCTGGAATCCAAATTTAAGCTGATATCTGGAGCCACTAGTTTCTTCCTCACTTTGGTTCCATTAACCTCTGCATCTAAAAAAAGCAAATTGTTTATTCCCAAAGCTAAATGAGTTCAGACAAGCAAATTAATAACACAAAACAGCACCATCCTCTTTCATAAGAGATTGTATGCTAATGCCAATAATTCAAACAATGTATCTGTGGATTAAGATTTTAATATGGGATGAAAAGAACAGAAGGTAAAAGATCTCAAGTTTTAAGATTGTAAGTTTACCCAGTTGTTGCAGATATTATTCCAAATAAATCCTGCAAATAATACAATAGATTCATGTCCCTACCCTTGTTTTTGTTAGGCATCAGTAACATCATAACCACCTCTGATGAAATAAAAAATAACATACAAGTTGAAAAAAAAACCTGACAGACAACAGTGAAGACAGAAAGTCAAAGAACCTGTTTGTGAAAACACAGAATGCTTTCAGGCACAAGGCAATGCTGATGTGATTTAGACAGCACTTGAAAGCAGGGAATAACATCAAATTACTGATCCTGCACTAGAAATGCCACAAGTACAGCACACAGACAAAATCCAAAAAAAATTAAAATGTAAAAAAAAAGCCATTTATATTATTTCCCCTCTGACCATTGAAACAGGCAATGCTCCTAAATAACCACAAAACTCTGAAATTGGGAGCAAAACCAAGGTAGGCCCCAATTGCTGAACAGAAGTCAAATAATGAACAGAAATTTTAAGACAGATCAGGAAGTGAGTGCAATAATTCCTTGTTGTCCAGCACTACCTGGATAGCTCTGCTCACAGAGAGCACAAAGACACTTGTATTTTTGTTCCAAAACCCTTTTCTTTCTAGATCAGATATTTATAATACCCTTCACATACAGAAGTGCCATTTACAATGCTGTTTCCTCAAGCCTGACTCAAAAGAGAACAAAAAGCCCAACCCAAAGAAACCAACCCAAGAAACCCCACACACCGAAAAACCCCCTGAAGCAAAATGGGGCTTTAAAACAGCAGCTAAGTAGGAAGCAGCTTGACTGGAGTGGAATGGTCTTACCAGCCTGGCTTTCTGTTCCAGCTGCAGCCAATGTTTCAGATTCAACAGGATCATCCTCTGGCAGGGGCCTGGGACACAAAGTAGAAATTATTGTTACAAAACCTCTTTACATTTTTTTTTAATGCCAAATATTTAGACTTACACACTGCTAAAAAAACCACTCTGGGATAGTACTGAACTAAATTTACTTCTAGCCTAAGTTCAAGTTCTCAGTAAACAAAGCACCAAAGTAGCAGAAAATTCCTTTACAGCACTCAAGGGACCATCTGGTGATGGGACAGAACACTGATTACTACCAGTGTGTCATCCTTAAGAAAACCTGTCACATCCCTGCTTGACAAACTTTGACATCAGTATATGACAGGAGTAGTTTAGTCACATGATCACAGAAATGCCTCCAAAGTCAGCTGATGCAGCTCCTTTGTGGGCCCAAGCATCAGAAGCAGCCTTAACTGGTACAGACTTTGCTCAGGAATGTTGCTCAATGAAATATTTGGGCCTTGAGACACCGGTAATAATATGCAAACAATGTAGCTGCAAAATATCATCACAGAAAATAAACAAAGCCAAGCTTACAAATGTTCACTTCAGCAACACTGGAAGCGTCAGCAGTGGCAATCCTGCATTACTTCACTTCCACAGAACATGAAGCAAGCCCCTTCCAGACCACAAAGAAACACACCACAAAACCTTTTCAGGACTACTATATTAATATCTATTAAATATATACCATTAATATATAATAATACTACATTCAAGATCATTACTGAGTATTAGTTCACCAGGAAGACAGAGAGGTGGCTTATTGTGGATGTTGTGTGTTTGATCTGAATGACTTTAAAACAAAATTCAAAACCTTGGAAAATCTTCATCTTGCCATTCTTCCTTAAACTCAACACCTTCCATTCTCCAGCCAACTTGAACTGCTAACAGAGACTCCTGGTCAGCCAGAACCTCTTGTCTTCAGGACAACTGGCTAAAGAGGAGCTGCAGGAACATAACAGAAGATGTTACTTCAATACTACTGTAACTCCCATACTGGCAACACATCCTTTAACTTATCCCCAGGTTGAGGTATTATGCAGAATAGAAACCAAAACAGCACAGGGAAAAGTTTATCATTTCCATTTTACTTTTTTTCCCATACAAAACTGCTTATGGAATGGCTTATCATATAGTAATGAAGGTTGGAAGGGATTTCCTGTAATCAAGCAGGATCAACCTCTCAGTTAAAATCCAGCCCTTGAGCAACCTGATTTATCATTTATGATTACAGCAGTTCACTCCAAAATGTAAGAAACCTGACATGTCTCTAGATTCTATAGGAGGTAACGAATAAGTGTATATTTTGAGGAAAAAAAATCCACACGGTCAGATCTAAAATACAACCCATTTAAAAATTAAAACAAAACCCAATCAACCCAAACACTTAAAATATAACTGTTTAAGAGGCTGCTTTCAGAGAACTCACCCTGGGATGTGCAAGGGAAGCTGTGTTTTTTCAGGCTCACCCATCACCAGCAACAAGGAATCCCCAGTAATGGAACATGATAAACCATTCTGCTGACATACAAGTCCAAACCAGCTGAAGTTCTTGGCTGTGTTGGCTCTAAATATTGGCAGAAACAGGTAAACTTATCAATGATGAAACACTGATCAAAACAAGAAACAATGGTACTTTTAAATGCAAAGGAGCAACCAACATAGAACACCAGTAAGTACAAAGTTCAAATGCAACAACACTGCCAATTAACTCAGAGATGTGGGTTTTTTACATAGCTAAAAAGAAACAAATTACACTTATTGTTTTGTAGGATCATCTTTCCCAACAAATCCAAATGTCTCTTCTCCTGACCTGATTCCAACCACAAACTGATCTTAAAACATCCTGCAATGCTTAGAGCTACACCACACAAGCTGATTAATAAAGAAAAATTAAAAGACTGATCTTTTTATAAAACTGCAGTACTACAGACAAAATAAACACTAATGACCTCAGTTTAAACCTGTTACTGACATCTCCCTGCTTCCCTCACTCAGAAAACTGAAACTAAATTTCTAGAAGGCAGCAATTGATGCCTTAAGACCTTTTTAGTTTCTTATTTTTCTGATTTTGTAAGCTTTATAAGTTTTGTAAGAAGTAGAAGCAGCAGCCCTTGTTCCCTACCCTGTAGCACAAGTAGTTTACACATTCCTCAACCATCTTACCCCATTCCATGCTCCCCATATCAAATCTACCCCTGAATTCAGTAGAAATGTTTAGTCTTTTGTCAAGGCAAGGCCTATACTGTTCAGAGAACACTCATATCTTGGCCTGAACAACAGAGTCAAGAACTGGGTGACCGGGTACCCTTTGTGCTCTGAGGATGATGAGAATGATGAAGAGGTGGTCCCAAAAGCCCCCAGCCCCAGTTCCCAGGGGGTGGGCTAGGGGGTGGACCAGAGCAAAGGCAACGGGATGGACAAAACTTGGATTGGTCAAGCAGTGTTATAAAATGTAACATCTCAGGCACAGCCTTGGCACAAATTAAACTCTTTCCTTACCTCACCCTCAATTAACTGCTCCTGAGGTTTTTTTTCCTTAGCATAAGCTGCACAGGCATCACAACCTAGTTCCTCTGAAGGGTCAGACTCCTTGTTGGAATCATTCAGCACCTGAACCTCTGAGTTGCTGCACACAACCTTCAAGAAGTTGCCCCTGGCAATTGTCCCTCTTTCTGTTTGTCCTTTCTGACTAAGACCCTGTTTGGAGCAGTTTCTTGCTGCTTGAATGATGGGCCTGTGCTCCTGAAACAAGTCCTGCCTGTCCCCGAGGTGATGACACCCAGCACAGCAGGGGTGGGTGTGCCGGTGCTGCCCTGCCACTGCACCAGGGACTGGAAATGTGTGCTGGGAGAGGAGACCCCGCTGTGCTCAGCGCTGCCAGGGAATCCGGGCAGCTCTCTCTGCAGTGTCGGGACACGGGGATGGAGCACAGGGAGTGCCACCAGGGACCCTGCACAGCCAGGAGACAGTGGCTACACCAGGATGGAACGAACCACCTGATGCAAACACCCAGCTGACTACAACTCCAAAAGAACACCTGACTTGCTGACTCCACTCTTGGGGGACAGATGGAGAAATTAAGAACACTGACAGGAAAAATACCCAAACGCCCCCCCAACCAACCCCATCACCGTGCTGGTGGCTGTAAGATGCTCCTCCTGAGCTCACCTGCACTGCACTCACAGCACAGTTCCCTCACAGTTTAAAGTTGGGTTTTCCTCCAAGACTCTCATAGTTTTCTCACCACTCTTTTGAAAAAACACCAAACATGAAGTAACCCTATTAATTGCAAAGGTACAGCATTTCAGTGCAGAAGCAATTCCTACCTGCTTGCATTTCATTACACTGAGATAAACTTATTATGCTGTTATCAAAGTTTAAGATACTTTTACAAAACACTCCTCACATTACTTGCAGAATTCTTGCCAGCAGTTTCTTATTAAGGTGGATCAGAAAGCAATCATTTGCTAAATACCACACAGGACAACTGAAAACAACTTACAAGGCAACCTCTGAGTTCAACATCAGATAAGACTGACTAGGTTTTCAGCATCCTACTTAACGTGCTGACTGAGCAGTTGTTTCCGATGTTTTTACTTCAAGTCTCATATATGAAAGCACTATCATTTGTCAACTAGAAGAATGAGAAATTAAGGAGGAAGGGTAATCTTCTCAAGAAAGTTAGAAAAGTGATGACTAAAATAATTTTACATCAATTAATATAAATGCTTACAAGCAGGGGAAAAAAAATTCTGCTTATACAAACTAAAGCTGAGTTTAGAATAGTCTTCCTACCAGTGCTGTGGCAGTGCTGACATCTGTTTTTAATAAGCCAAAGTCTTTTTAATTCGGCTGTAAAACTAAAATCTAAAAACTTCATTTGAAAAATGTCTTATATTGTAATAATGCAAGTATTTATCAGTCATACAGAAAAGCAATTAATTTCTACCTGATCAAGGCACTCTCCATGGTCAACTCAAACACTCGTGCTTTCTGAGAACAGCAAACCTGACCTTACTCTCCATTGCTCATTACTTTCTATTTTGCTTAAAGAAATGGAATTGGAAGACTGGGAGTTATCTAAAGGTCAGAAACTTCAACACATCAAAGCCCATCTGGATGCAGGGTTGCCAAGTGGTTCTGCCCTCTTACTGGAGCCACTTTGGTGCTCAACAATGCCTTTCGTTCTTTTAAGTATCCCAACAGGCAAGTTGTGATATTACAAAAAGAATTACCACAAGGAACACATCACTCAAACCCACCCCTCCTTCACTGCAGCTGATGAACACATTTCCATTCCAGAACAGTGGGTTAAACCCACTGTAGTTTGCATCTGAAGAATAACACTGCTTGCACCAGAGGTCAAACAACACTGTTTTCCTCCTTTTTCCTAGAAGAATAGATAATTTTCAGAATTCTCTCATTAATGCTAAGCTGCCTCAGCTGGTAGGTACTGGAATATCAAGTACAACAGTCTTAAGAAGCCTATTAAAAATTGCCAGTTTTTAAAATTTACTGTACAGCTAAACAGGGACTCTAGTCTGTCCCAAATATTTAATAAAGGGGGAGAGGGGGAATGACAACAGAAAGCTTAAGATCATTTTATTCATGAAGTTAAAGACTCCTTGTAAAAATTAATTAGGTTTGCCTGAGTTCACAGGCAAACACACAAATAAACAGGAGTTCCACGTTTCCATGGTCCCATCTGCCCATCCAACACACAGACCCACAGTCAGTCCTCCATCAGCACCTCTGCATCTCAAGTACAACAGATATAAAATTTCTCTTTGCAAGGCCATTGCAATGACAAGCACAGACTGGATGATGCATTTGATGGGTCAAGAACAGAAAGCTGTCTGCACCTGAAAAAGTCAAAATCAACCTCAACAAAGGTTAGCCTACTTTCCCCCCCCACATTTCACCTCACTGTGTCAACAGAAACATCATCTGTTAATTCCAGGTTCCAGGCATTAAAGAGGTGCCTCTAAAAGTAATTTTCCCATTTGATTTTACAGCAAGCCAAAAGCAAGGAACAGACACATCTCCTGGTGCACAAACCCACGTGATGGAGCTCACGGCAATTTCTAAGTGTTTCTATAATTCCAATGGCTTTCAGAACGTGACCATGAACCCAGGACATCTTTCCCAGACTTAAGACAGACATCCAGACTTTATCCGTTGCAAGTTTGCATCAGGTGACACAAGGGCTTTCATTAAAAACATGTCAATTCTTTGCCTCCTTTCTACTCCTTTCCCTCAGCATTGAAGCTCAGAGGAATCAGACAGCTAAAAGAGAAAACCTCTGAAAATAGTCCTGCTTTCCTCTCCAACACTGCTCTGAAATCCACACTCACAGCAACAGAGGGATCTGCATTTCTGTGCCACTCAGACTCACTTACAGGTAAACACTGACTTCTGTCACAAAGAATTTACAGCCTGCCTAAATACAACTCATATTCCTCTGCAGGACTTAAACATGCACACGAGTCACCCAGAAACAAGCAACTACTATTTATCGTATTGCGTTAACAGCAGGAAATAAGGAGGGACTAAGACAAAAGGCACTCCAAAGCAACCCTTTGACTTCCGCGCCCCGGCTCTGCGCCCGTCCGGGCAGAGATATCCCGGGGCAGGGGGGATTTCCAGCTGGGATTCAGTGCTCACAGCTCTCCCCGTGCCAGGCACGGGTCCCTGCCCGTCCCCGGGGGGGGGGTCCCTGCCCGTCCCCGGGGGGGGGGTCCCTGCCGTCCCGTGTGGGGGGGGGTCCCTGCCCGTCCCCGGGGGGGGGTGGGTGGTTTTTTTTTTTTTCCCTGCCGTCCCCGGGGGCGGGGTCCCTGCCCGTCCCCGGGTGGGGGTCCCTGCCCGTCCCGGGGGGGGGGGTCCCTGCCCGTCCCGTGTGGGGGGTCCCCTGCCCGTTCCCCGGGGGGGGGGTTCCCTGGCCCGTCCCGGGTGGGGGGGTCCCTGGCCCGTCCCGCGGGGGGGGGGGGGGTCCCTGCCCGTCCCCGGGTCCCGGCGGGGGGGGGGTCCCTGCCCGTCCCCGGGGGGGGGGTCCCTGCCCGTCCCCGGGGGGGGGGTCCCTGCCCGTCCCTCTCGCCCGTCACCGTCAGCGCCGCCCGGTCCGGCCCCGGCCGAGCCCCCTGCGCACCTGCGGCCGGGCAGCGGCCCGAGGCTCCCGGCTGGCCGCTCCCGCCCCCCGAGGCCGTACCTGTGGGGAGAGCGCGGGGCAGGGACGGCACGGACGGCACAGGCCGGGCCGGGCCCGCGCTCACCCGGAAGCGCATCCGCCGCCCCGTCACGTGATGGTCGAGCACTCGCGCGCACGCGTAAACCGCGCGCTCTGGGGGGGCGGGGCCAGGAGAGAAGGATTACACGGACTGGGATTGCGGAGCTGGAAAGGATCCAGCGGGATCATCCAGTCCTGCTCCTGGCCCTGCACGAAGCCATCCCCAACAGCCCCACCCTGTACCTGAGAGCGTTGTCCAAACCCTCCTAAAGCTCTGGCAGCCTTGGTGCTGTGCCCACTGCCCTGGGGAGCCCGTTCAGTGCCTGACCACCCTCTGGGGAAAGAACCTTTTCCTGAGATCCAGCCCAAACCTCCCCTGACACAGCTCCAGGCCATTCCCTGGATCCTGTCCCTGGTCCCCACAGAGCAGAGCTCAGGGCCTGCCCCTCCTCTGCCCCTCACGAGGATGTTGCAGACCGCGGCGAGGTCTGCCCTCAGCCTCCTCCAGGCTGAACGCACCAAGTGCCCCCGGCCAGTCCCCCCAGGGCTGAGGGACGGCTCAGGGATGGTTCAGGGATGGCTCCCCCCATGGCTCAGGACGGCCCAGGGATTGCTCTCGTCCGGGGCCGAGGCGCTGCCCTCCGCGGGATCGCGGCGCAGGCGGGCCCCGCCCCGGGCAGCCCTCGGCCGGAGGTGATTAACCCTAATTAGCTGCTGTCCCTGGGCATCGGCACCGCCCTGCCCGCTGCCCGCCCGGCCGCTTGTCATAGGGGTGTTACCCGAGAGACCGAGCCCGGGATACAGAACGGGAAACAGGCACAGTCCCTTTATTGAGCTCCGTGTGTTACAGTGCTGTGCTGTACTTCAGTGGGGGACGTGTGAGAGCAGTGTCAGAAGCAGGAGTGGAACCTTCTCCATGAGACTCACAGAATGGTTTGGGGTGGAAGGGGACCCTGAAGATCATCCAGTGCCACCCCTGCCATGGGCAGGGACACCTTCCACTAGCCCAGGTTGTTCCAAGCCCCGTCCAACCTGGCCTTGGACACTTCCAGGGATCCAGGGGCAGCCACAGCTTCTCTGGGCAACCTGTGCCAGGGCCTCCCCACCCTCCCAGGGGAGAATTTTTTCCTGGTATGTAATCTAAACCTACTCTCAGTTTGAACCCATTCCCCCTTGTCCTGTCACTAAATGCTCTTGTGGCTAGTCTTGCCCCATCTTTCCCGTAAGTTCCCTTCAGGTACTGGATAGATCATGTCAGTATTACAAACCAGCAAGGCACTGCTTACAGAGCTATGGAGCAAAGGCCCTGAATTTCCACGTCATTTGCCACTACAACTTAAGCTGTATAAATATGGCATCCAAAATACAGACCTTGTTCATCACATATGCACAGTAGAAGCTCAGGACATTACACAAATCTATTTTTTAAAATGTTTTTCACATACCTCAGAATGCTAATGGTAGTTACTTACCGTTATGGAGGAGGAGATAAGGATGGAAGTAAGGATTTGCTAAGGTTTAGAACCTACCACTAACATACCGTTATAATATACAGACAGCTACTGATTTAATCACAGCTGACCTACTGCCTGATAGCTGCAATAACAATAACAATTTTTTTTTATTTTAGGGTGCTGAAGGAACTTGGAATGAATGTGACAGATGTGGAGAAGTGTGGAAACAATTAAGAAGTGGCATAAAGGTGCAGAAAAAGCATGGAAAACATGAGAAAGAAAAATAACACTAAAGAAGAAAAGAAAGCACAGGCACCACCAACCAGCAAAGATAAAATCTACAAATAACAGGAAAAAAAGCACAATTATTAAGGTAAATTAATTAGAGCATTGAAACTATATTCAGAAAGAACTAGTATCATGCACAGCAAATGGCCTGAGGCCTGTATACATTATCATATAAAAGTTACAAATGTAAAGCAAGAGCTACTTAAGTATAAAGAAAGAGTATGTAACCACTGGTAGGGAGAACTACAGTAAAGCAACAAAAAGGAAAAAATGTATCCTGCCACCTTTGTTTGTCACTGGTGTTTGTTTGTGGAGGTAAGGATGCAAGAAGATGACCAAACGCTCCATGCTAAAGGATGTGATTTTTTTCCGGCTGCTCCCAGCTGCACACCAAACCCCTGACCAGTGTTCCTACTTTGGAACTTCCTGTCTCTGCAGCAGCCCAGCTTTTAATAGTGAAGGTGTGGTTATGAGGCTTTTGTGATCAGTTTGTGAGGTACTTGCCCAGATACTGAGGACTGAATGGCAAAAGAGCTCAGCCTGTTGTCAGAGGATCTGTGACAGCTGGAACTATTCCAGAATGAGCTGGGTCTGGCTGAGCTGTAAAGATCGAGGGTGTCTGTGATTCCTAGAGGGGCACATTGCACCTCAGAGAAGAAAAGTTCCCTTCTAGGGGCCACTCGGTTAACAAGGATCAAAACTTACCTGAACACCCCTTGTTTTATCAGCAAACATAAGTTTGCCAGTTGTCAGTACAGGTTTTGAATCAGTACTGTTCTTTTCTGGTATAGATAAAGTATAAAATGAGATTAATTTCTGTAGAGAATAATTTTATTACCCAACAGATAATTTTCCTTGTCTTTCAACAGAGCAGTATTGGACCACCATGACTTACTAAGTCAAGAGGTTGAAAGTTTTCCAGTAAATTAACAATTTAAGAAAAATTAAATGTCATATTAAATACTTCTAATGCTTTTCTAAATGTGCTTCAGTTGCTGATAAAACTGTGTTTAAATGCACAAATGTCGTCTGCAGGACTCCAACGCCCAGCTCGTGCCACAATGCTCAGCAAATTGTGCAATTCGCCATCTCTGACACGGGGTGGCACAACATGGCTGGGAATCCATCGAGTGCGAAATAGAACCGAGAGCACACGCAAACAAGAGGTCAGAGCCAACTACGAGGGCATGTTGAATAATTCTGTTTCTAAACATCAGACAATTGCAAATATAAGCATTTTCTGACACGAAAGCTTTACCAAAGAGAACAGGCTTGAAGGAATAATGCTCTATTGCATGAATTTGTCCTGTACATGGAAGGAATAAACTGTTACACAATTTTGGGGCATCACATATTTCACAATTAACCTTTAAATAGAAATTAGTCATCAAAAGCAACAGAATACAAAACATCCATCTTTTTAATAGTCCTTTCACATTTTACATATTAGAAAAATATTTTCTAGTAACCTAAAAAAACCCCACCACCTAGATGAAAAGTGCCCCCCTTTCAAGTGGTTCAAGCAACAGCTCAGAAATGTTGGGATTTGAAAACATTAATTTGAATGTCTGTCTCTGTGGGGTTGCATGTACAGACTGCATTTGTACAGAATTCCTTCTTGCTATTTTCCCTATGCAAGAAGTTCAAATACTGTTGTGGGATTTTTTTCCCCCAACTTTATTTTGCCCTTTTTGGATGGTAATGGCTTTGGGCTGTGGTTTTGTAGCCCATCCAAATAATTTGGCTCCTGTCTTAGACAACTGTGATACAAAATTACAAGATCAGCACATCGTGGAGCAGCAGCTTTCAGATCTGTGGGCAGGAAGTGTGTAATATTTTGCTTCACTTTGCTATACCTATCACCACCTCTGGAAAGCCATTCTATTGGAATCAGCTGTCCCACTGCAGTAGCTGGGTTTCATGGTCTTGGTATATCATGAGGGATTATTGATCCTATAGTGACCCTCCACAGTCTTTCTGTGTCCCTGTGTCCCCTCTCCCAACTCGCCCTGAGCTACTTCAGATCCACCCCACGATGCTGCAGTGGACTAGTTCTTCAGCAGACTTGCACTTCACATCTCCTGACACCCCCACCCCCATGCTTTGTCTTTTTCTATCTCTGAACAAATCCCTGGCTGTTGAAAAGAAGCCAAGGTCTAAGCCAAGTCTCAGTGAAGAACTTGTGTTTGGAATTCAGCTGGAAAAGTACAACAAATACAGAGAATGCACATCTTTCTGAGTCAAACCAAAGCCCAGACCTGGGCCATTTCAGGGGCAGAGCTGTTACCTACACACAAATGAGAACCTGTTCCTCCTCTGTGGGTATGATTTCAGGAGCATTTATATATTTTTCTCTAGCAGGGAACAGTTTGTTGGCTACAAACAGCCATACTGGTACGAGAGAAAGCAAGAGCCAGCTTGGCAGCCATGAGAATCCTTCTATCTGTATTGGTGGGGGGATGTGTTATGATTATTTAGTTTATAGAATCTACTGATGTTCTTCATTACTCTTTAAATAAGATTTCTGTATCTGCAAGTGAAAGGTACTAAATGCATTGCTATTAATACCATATTTGCAAATTTCTATGCCCTCAAGAAAAGTGGATATTAATTTCACTTTGGCTGAAAACTGAGGGACCTATTAACTGTGGGAATAACGTGGAAAAATAACAGCAACAGGAGATCTCTTGAATCTGCCTCTTCCAGATAAGGACTGTGAGACAATCCCAGTACACCAATAGCACTGCAGACAAATGTGTGGTTGTGTACTGTTAACTCACAGTCCTTAATTTGTACTGGCAGGTCTGCCAGTCTCAGAAAAAGGAGACAGTTACACATAGTAACTACACATAGTTACACAGATAACTTTTGTTTTCTGAGGTTATTTTGACATGGTAAACATTCTTATCTTTCTGTGCCTTGTAAAAAAGGTCTGATCTTTGCCATTTGCAGTATCAGATTAATGTCTACAATAATGCTGTGTTAATAATATTATTTTTATCATATTGTGGTCTTAATCCAATATCAAGGGTGGATGAATCACACAAGGAAAATATTTGTGCATAATCAAAAAATCTGCAGCTTCCCTCACAGGAAACAGTTGGGTTCTCAGTTTGTGTTTCTGTGTGCTCTGATGGTCAGGCTGTTATTCATGCTTGGTGCAGGATGCATTCAGTGATACTTGGTTCAGCTCACTTCTAACAGGTTCTGAAAAAAACCACAAAACACATGAAGCACCCTGTTACATGGACAGAAGATATCTTTGCTGGTTGAGCTTGAGGGGAAAACTGGGTACAATTATATATTCTTTTAATTATTCATGACTTGGGTCTGAAGTGAATGTGTATACATTTTTCACTTATTCACTTTATAAAATTCAGAACTAAGCCCAGAAGCAGTTTTATTCTTGGCAGCATGACAAGTTTCCTTTCCCCAACGAACCAGTCAAAGGAATTGTTCCTCAGAGAGTTTGTCATCCCCGTGTATCCCAGAGAGACAGGAGGGAAGCTGGCATTCATTACACCCCCGTCACACATCTGTGTGTACACTCCCTCCCTCCCTCCCTGCCTGTGACAACAAGCCCCTCTGAGAGGACTGTGTTTATATCCAGCGTGTGGTTTCATTTGTGTAGTTGATTTGCAGTTCATTAATCTAGAAAGTATAGCCCAGTTCTGATAAGGACAATGTACCCATCCATATCTGCTTATTCCGCCTTCTGTCCCCAATGCACTACAGTTTGGAGAGAGGGAATTTGTGCTGTTTTGAGGAGCAACTGCAGCTAAAGCAGCTCAGGAGCCAAGCCGATGTAAACACACACCAGGAAATTGTTTTGATGTGGCCTCTCAGGCTGCTGGCAATGCAGTGTGCTTCCTTGGGAGACATGCAAATTTATGGGACACAACTTGACATGATTAAGGCAATGCATACAGAGGAGGTAATTGCCCTTTGGCAAGGGAATGATGTCAAGGGCCAACAATTCTTTATGTTCTTGGCAGTGCAGGTAGGATCATGAAATCAGGGGCCTCTTGGAGTTTCATTATAATTTAGGTGTTGGATTTGGTATTGTTTAAAAAATGTTTGTCCAATGTTTATGGTTGTATTCCTATTAGTTGTTTGCAGGGGAATCTAAGAACAGTGGTCAATTTGTAGTCATCAAAACCTATATCTGTATCTGCTGCTATTGTGACAGCTTATGATAGCTTGTTGAGTTTGGAGAGAACAACAACAACAAAGAGGAGTTAAAATAATGCCACAGGGAGACATCAACTTCTGCTGCTCACTCACAGCAGTGGGGTTCTTCACTTTGAAATGTAATTATCAGAGACACTGACTGATAATGTCCTTGTTGGCAGACATGTGCTCAGAACTCATCCAACATGCCTGAGTCGAGTCAGATTCAGCTTGTGTCAGGGTTAATGAGGAATTACTGATCACTACCTGGGAATCTGGGGGCAAGAATGGCTGAACTTAAGGTGAAAGACTGCGTATCCTATTACCACTCCCCTGAGTCAGCCTAGCAAATAGCCAACTGTAATGTCTTAATTACCCGCGTGTTAGGACCGAGCCTGCTCTGCCTTGCAAGCTGCGCGCGTTGCTAATTACATGGGGTGAGCACCCAGGGAACGGGCACTGGGGCTGTGCCGGGCCAGGCAGGGTTCCCACTGCGCTGCACAGCCAGGCTGGGCACTGGGAAGGTGCTGAATTGTCACCCTTTTGTTCAGTGCAAAGCCAAGGAAAAGCGAAGCCGTGCTCTTTGTGTGCTCAGACGTTACTGCTCAACCTCCCGGACGAGGCAGACTGTGTGTGCCAAACTTAAGAAGGGAAGGGAATGCAAAGGAAGACACTGGTGGGAAGAGCACGAGGTGTGCAGCCCTGGAGCTGGCACCTCTCACAGCTCTGCTGGCCAGAGCCTCTGGCACACGGCTCTGCTGCCCCGAGTGCCCCGAGCCGCGGGCACTGCAGCCCTGCTGGGCTGGGTGCAGGGGGAGCAGAGAGGAAGTGTGCTCGGGGTGTGTTGTGTTCTGCCTGGGAACAGCTGCTGTACGATTCTTCAGGGACTTGTACCATCTGCTACAGATGAAAATCTATCATGTTACACAGTGCCTTTATCAGAAATAGGAACTTGGAAGAACATCACAAAGCTGTGATTAGTTTGCTAGTACAAATTTGACTTTTGAACTACAAAACTACTTCCAAAAATCACGGTCTCTCGTTTGTCCAGTGGATAATTGATAAATACTTGGATAACTAAAACTGTGTAATTAAAAAATGTGTAATTTCTTGAGGTTTTTTAGATCTAAAAAACTATAGTCCCAAAGTTCTTTTTAGAGCAAATGCTTCATATTTGGGGGGGTTTTCCATCCCTCTCCATAAGTAAATGATTTCTTTGGCATTTCCTCCACTGGTACCTGTCATTTTCTTCTTCAAATTAATTTTTGGTTGTCTATTGCATTATGTATTAAATGCAATTTTTTGAGGTAATTCCTATCTAAGCTTTCTGTATCAGTCCCTGGCCCTTCATGTCCAAGATTTTATTCAGGTAGAATGCATAGATTTTATCCTAGCCATTAATTTTAATTTTCAAACAGTATTTTCTGAAGATTAGCTAAATTAAATCATTTTTGCAATTAGTGTCAAATTAATCCATAATGGAAGGTAGGGAACAGCAGAGATGAAGTCTCTTAGATTTTGACAGATACCCTCATTGAGTTTAATGTTTTGTATAATATCTCCTTAAGTGAGCAGAGAGCTCCCTCCCTCACACCTCGGCTGCGAACCACAGAGAATAACAAAGCTCTTTTTCCATTGCTGGATTCTAAGGGCGAGTGTTGGTAACCCTGACTCTATTAAAAACCATTTTTTGCCTTCATCAGGCCTTATCTCTGGCACTCAGTAGCTAATGGTTGCTGAAGCTCCATGGATTGTAACAGACAGTCTGCCACAAAAAACCAACCAACCAAAACCAAACCAAAGACAAAACCAAAACCAAACCAACACCCAAACCCCCTCAAACTTGATTTCATAGCTTTAAGTGAAAAAGAAGCCAAATGATCAATCCAAGTAGTGGAAATCAGGGAATCAACCTCCAGTAGGCAGACTAGTGGGGAAAAGGAGGCTAGAAATGGATTAACAAACCAGTCACCTCAGGATGAATTCCCGGATCAACAAGCATTGGGTCTGAACAAACCTGACAGTCTGAGGAGTCTGGCATTTGGACTGGTTCAAATAAAAGCAAGCAAGCCCACTGGCACTCACCTGAGCTCACTGGGGTGCTTGGCCATAGCCCTCTGTGCCCCAAGCGCTTTGGTTTGAGGTGCCTGGTCCTGAGCAGCCCTTCTGCTCTGCCCCGTGACTGAACCCAGCCCGCGTTTCTCCCGGGATTAAATGTTTACTCCTGACTGCTCAGGGTCCTCAGGCACTTCCATTTTCTAAGAACAGTTTGTTTTGTTTTTAATAAGCAGGGACATCGGTGTAATGGTTCATTTGTTCTGGCATCATATGGCATCACTTAAAATTGTTTGGTTTAAACCAAAACTTCTTTTTGTGCCTGATCTGTCCTAGCAGACTTCAGTGGCAGTTTTGTTTGAAGTAGTAGCATGTTAAAAATTACTGAGATTCAGGAATAGATGAAGAATTTCTAGAAAAGATCTATGAAGTTTGAGAAGACAAGTGAGCAGTTCCAAGGGGATAAACTTAATTGTTTATCACTGTTTACTGGTTTTGGGTGAACTTCCCTTGTGTACTCTGTAAGTGTCCTTTAGGCTTGGTCATACCCTACCAGTCTGGCAAGATTCTCAGAAAGTACCAGGAGAGCTGCTGAGCAAAAATCAAACAAACATAAACCTCAAGAAACCACCCCACCTCCCTCCAAACTCCAAACGTGACTTACTGTCATCCCAGGTAAACACAGAAACTTTGAGATCCTGGGGTTAAACATGCAGGGTGTGGGTAAAATTAAAGAACTGGAGTGCTGAAACTGGGGGTAGTGAGACCTTCAGCACGCAGACAGGATTCTACCTTTCTGCAGGTATGAGGTGGTGCACTTTGGCTGCTGCAGTTGCCCAGTCCAGCTGCACCTTTGTGGCAGAGGATGCCAGACTGTGACACAGGCTGCAGAACAAGAAGGTGCCTATTTCTTCTCTACCACAGTTTAAAGCCCATCTTACCAGAACCAGTTGAAAGCTGTGGCAATTTGAACTAAATTACTACATTATTAGTTTAATGAGCAAAAGCTGTCTTTGCTGGCTCTCCCATGGAAGCAGTAACAGAATGAGAGTTCCTAATAACCCCTCCTGAACTGGAGATAATGAATCAAAGCCTTTTGGATGCCTTTGAAATTAAGACTGACATATGGGAAATCTGTGTAATTTTCAGTCCTGCTCCTTTCAGGACCTTGGCCAAGGAAGATCACATTCTAAGGTGTGGTTCCTTGTTCCCCAGTTCACAAAGAAGCCCTGTAGACTATAAATTCTTCTGCATAGGATGATGTTAAGCTGTTAGTTTTGCACAGTGAGGCCTTGGCTTTCTCTGGAGCTATTTAATGATACTGTAGCATCAACCAACAATGCCAAACTATTGATTTAGGGATCATTTAAATTCAGTGTTAATGATATTTGTTCAGCTATAGTCTGTGTATGAACCTCACAAATGAGGAATACTCCCAAGTCCTTGAAACTCCTTCTATGAATATCCTCTGGAATATTTAAGCCTTTCAATTTAGTTCACGTTGAGTTGAATGTGTGAGCTCTGCAGTGATTAATGAGATCTCTGAGAATGGTGATGTCTCCCTCCAATACTGTTGCCTTGTAAAGTTTGCACCTAAGTGCTTCCAGAGACCTAAAAATCATTTGTGGGTATCAGTCTGTTCTCTCACAGACATCCTGTGGATCTCAAATTCAACAGAAATAGGGGAGATAAAGAACAGAGGTAACAGCACAGCATTTTGCAGCCAGATGTTCACATACAAAATTAAATCAGTCTTACTTGTTGACTAGAACATTGCTCAAGAGGAGATTTTTCCTGAAAACAGAACTGAAAATCTTTTGCATCACTGCCGTTCACTCTAGGGAAGCAAAGATCAATACAGATTTGGCTAGAGGTGGATTTTGTTAGATTCAAGTAAAATGTGAAAAGCACTGTCACACAGGACAGTGTTGGGGCATCATAAGCACCATAAGAAAATAAAAAGACAGTAAGAGATGCGTCTGTTGTGTCCCACAGTCTTCAGTTTATCCCCTAAGCACACAAAAGAAATGAGCAAACCAGAAAAAGCCTTATAGAATGGAGCAATCTAGAATATTGCCCTCAATATCCAGTGCATTTACAAACTGCTATTACTAAATATGACTCATCAAGATTAAAAAAGGAAAATAATTTAGTCAGAGCTGTTGTGAAGTCAGTATTTAATGTTACTTTTTGTATTTGCTGTGATAAGCACTAAAATTTGCACACTCCTTGATAAATCATTGTTTAGCAATGTCTAGAGGGTCCAGTAAATGGTTTGGAATTGCCACAATGTAATAAATGGTTATTTGATAATGAATGAAATTGTTTGAAAATACTGTTAAAATGTCAAGTTTTAACATATAGAACATTAGTCAAAAGGAGTGCAAACATGGAAACCATAGTGACACTATAAATATACTGCAACAAATGCATTTATTTGTACAGGGCAAATAGTAGGTGCTGTATACAAACCAGTATAAATTGATATATGAAGTTAATTTCAATCTGTAAAAGTAATTGCATTGGTTTAACTTATTTAACTCTCCTTACAGTAATATTTATAGCAGAATGAGAAAGTAAAGAAATAAATGATGATAAATAGATAAAATACATAGGAAATGGGAATTGTTTTCCAGTTTAATTATGCTGTCACATAAAATTATCACAGAAATACACTATGCCGACAAGGAGAATACATTAAAATCCCATTACGCTGTGCAGAGTTGGCTAGTTTTTGCTACTGTTTATTCCACAAATAGCTTTTCATCTTTTCGACTATCATGAACAGTTATACTTTGTAAAAAAATAGAGTGCTGCCAAAAAGACAATATAGGCTGTGCCAGTTGGTGATTGGCCTGTAGAACAAAGCTGGGAAGCGAGAATGTCACACCTTTCTCTTCAGAATAAATCTGACCACACAGTAAAATTTGAAAGAAAAAAAAATGCCTGCACAGAACAAGTAATTTCCCTTCTCTTTTTTTTCTCAGACACAACTGTAATTGGAGGTTTTGCATGGCTGTGGTCTCCACACAATGTGCTCATATGTTGTGGTTATACATTATTTTAACTATAGTAAGAGCAGGACCAACAAGCAGGCAAAACATTAAATAACAGAGAATTTGTTTTCTTCTTCCAAGCCAGATATTTGTGGTTTCAAACTGAAGTCCATCCTACCATTTCTTTCCATGATGCATTAATGTGTGTGGTATTTTTTATCCTTTGCTTTCTATGTCTTGGTCTGAACACACAATGACAGCCTCACCAGGGGCAGAAAGATGCATCTGTTTCTTTGAAGGGGACTTGACTTTTCTTCTCTATTTTTTTCAGAACACTTGAAGCTTAGTTCACTTGCAAAGAGCTATCTGCTATTAGATAGGTAAAGAACATTATGATGCTGTAGTTAATGCTAATAATATGACTTGTTATTTTGACCTCTCAGTGACATCATAAATCTAGCTGTGTTTTCAAATTTACAACTTCCAAAACGGAGTGATTAAGTAGGAATTGGTGCTTTACTTAATTAAAAAATATATTAAATATTACTCTTTAGGGTTCCAGTAATTATCTGGAAAACAGGATTCTCTAGAGACTTCAAATTCAGTTTTTAATAGATACTTCATTAATTTTTAAAATCTTAATTTTTTAAAAAACATAGTAAATCAGAGGCATACTAAATCTTTAGCCTCAGATTGATGAGTTTGATCAGTGAGGATAAGCAATACCCTGACTAGAAAGGAAATCTCTAGAATATGAAATACCTGTGAAGAGAATACCATGTGCAACCCCCAGAAGATAAGGCAGCTCCCTGGGTAAGATGAGATTTAGGTCACCAAAGATACTTGTCACATCTGTATAAATTCAATGAATGGTCTTGCTCCAAAACTGTATGCCAGCTCCTTAAAATGATGTGTATATGGAGCAAGACTGATTTTTTAAAGCTGTCTATTGCTGTAACAGGCTGGCAATAACTGAAGTAAGCTATCATTAGACCCAGGAAAGGCTCGTTTGTTATGCTCCAAAATGGCCTGTTATTTACAGTTCTTATTACAAACATGGAACGTGGAAGGCATTCAAATTTCAACAAAGTTGAAATACTGGTAAACTTGCCTTCTAACAGTAGCTAATGATATTTTGGCTCACAGGAATGATTTATAGCCTTTCCACTGCCACATGAGCATTTCAAAAGGACAAAATTGAAAACATTTGAATGTTTATGCAAATCAGAAGCAAAGACCTTCATTCCCTTCTTTTTATTTTCTGATCTTAATCCATAGTACCTCTGCTGACACGTACACAGTTATGGGGTTTGGTTGTGTTTTTTTAAGAGACTTCCAAATATTACATACAGCCTACGTTTTAGAGAGATATATATATATATAGCATCTAAATTACACTGAAAGCTAGTGCTCAATGTCAGGAGCCCCAGATGTCCACCTCATATTTTCAAATCTGGAGACACAAAAAATGAGAGCCATAACTATCTCTCATTAAAGAACTCAAGAATCAACTGCTGTAATTGTTGGAGTCCAGACATTATCATTACAGAGGACATTTAAAGAGATATCTGAAGTAAATACGTACTTAGGAGTAAATATTACTCCTAAGTAATATTTCTTTTAGCTTTTGCCCTTTATAAATTCTGCCACTAAAAATTTTGCTTCAAGAGTTGTATTTAAACAAATTCAGTATGAAACTTCACTAGAATCAAATCTCATCTCTTTTCAGCAAGAATCATGAACTAGGCCTCAGTGGTTTTGATTTGGAGGTTCTGTGTGAGATTTGCATTGTTGTAAACATTTCACTCATCTGTAAAGGTAATATCCATTTAAAGAAAAAAAAAGCTAAGTGATAGTGAGAATAAGTTATGATAGGACAGCCCAGAACTGAGTGATATCATGAATTGCTCTCTTGATCCTATTAAAGTAATTTAAAATCTTAAAAATTTTATGTTTCTATGAAAGAGGGAGGAAATACGGGATCTGTGAATAAATGTTTTCAGGCTTAAGATTGATGCACTTTTACACACCTTTTTGGGATGAAGTACTCTTCAAGGTAATAATTATTAATAATTAACATCACAGTAATAAGTAACTGTTACAAAGACACACACACAGAGTAAAAAGAGAACTAATTATGCCATCAGATTTAGTTATTAACTATTTTGCTTCATGCAGGCCAATGTTTATCATCAAAACTGGGCAGGAATACTCCGCAATAATGTCCTAAACTCAGAGTTGTCCTGTCCTGTAGGGTCATTTGCAGTTCCTCCTTCCTTATGGCTCCCTGGACTGCAGAGTGTTCCCAGGGGAGTCAGCAGAAACACAACACATGCACAGTTCAGGACCTTTGGCTGCAGGTGAGACTCTGAACATCACTAACTTCCAGGAGGAAATGGAGGTTTCACTTGAAGTTCCAGTATGGCACTTTTGTGCCTCTTCAATCTTCAATTGAGCAAGTGTGTTTATCTCTAAAAAGCATTTTCTGAGGTCTGCATTTGTCACCTTCTTGTGGCAGGGTATTAATGGTTCTTTCCATCATATGTTACATGTTCATACCTTTGGCAAGAGCACCAAGGCCCTCCTGCCTCTGGACATACTCCTCAAAACACAAAGAACTAACAGAGGTAAAAAAACTCTTTCTCTTGCAATTTTTTTTTCATTTCCTAGAAAATTAAACTACATATGTTCAGAATCAAGAATTCCTTAAAAGAAAGGTACTGTGGTGACTAAGTAGAGACATTTTGATCATGTGACTTAGGCAAAGTGCAGGGGAAAAATATTTTCATCCTTGTCTATTTGAAACTTTCCCCATTATAAAATTATATACATACATACACATTTTCATAATATACACATACAAAACATTGCAAATTTTGACAGGCTCACTAGGTCATTTTGTTTGAATAGCAAAGCAGCAAACAGGTTCCTAAACAAAAGGGTAATCCAGTTTCATTGGTAAAATCTAAAGTGAATTTAATGTTTCCTACTACTTGTGAATAATTGCTATCTGAAAATATGAATCTATTAATATTATTGAGCAGGTGACCACTCAGTGCTTAATAGGAACTAGCAATTAGTGTATGTAAATCAACTAAGACAGCAGCATCTCAATTGCTGTTCTGCACAGAGGAATAGTTAATTTGTAGGAGTACATGTTTCCAGCCCAGATTTTAAAAAGTCACGTTTTCTACTGCTGAAAACCTCAGTACCTATAATATTTGTTGTGCATTTTGTGATTATTCTTAATGCCCTTGCAAACATGTGTAATAAAATGCTAACAAACCATCATCCATTACTTAATTATATTTATCTAGATGGATAAAGTTGAGGTGGGGGAAGCCTGTGGTAAAAATATTGTTTCTCATTTGGCAAACAGAGACTACATTTACAGCTTAATTATCCCTTGTAATGCTGTAGAGGGATTTTCCTGTTAATCATACTCGGGACCAGAGCTGATTAAAAAAAAGTTGTGGATTTTTTTTTTTAATTTTTTTTTTGTAGTGAGGTTTAAAAAGTCTGTTGACTCACAGTTAAATCCATGGCCTCTCATGGAGGGGATTGAAATGTTTGGGAGGCTTCTTTGGGAACTGCACAGGGAGCTTCTCTGACAGTGATGAAACACCTTGTATGAGGCAAGACAAATATCTCAGAAACTAATGCTGCAGTTGCCTTCAGAAACTGTGCCTATGGAAAATAGCAGAATAATTCATCTTAATTAATAGAAATACTTCTGTGTTTCAGCAACCAAGTGCAAGAAAAATAGAGGTCAGTTCTAGAAACCTTCATTTATGAGGGTATCCCACTAAATTCCAAAAGATCACTAGTGTGCACAATGATGGCCAGACATCAGAGAATGCAGTTTCTCTCTAGTTGGGTTTGTCAGTGCTCCATGAGATCTTGTCAGTTTGAAATCTTCAGATAGTGTTTTTTCAAAGCCAAATCTATGCTAATGGCCGTGGACCACCAGGCACTAAAAGCAAACTGAGAAATTGTGTCTTGTAGTGCAGTTGACTGTGGTTGCAAAGAGAGCCCAGGAAGTGCTCACTGAGTCACCAGCCAACCTTCATACCACTCTCTTCAGTGACTGGGCAGAAGTGGTCACTGCAGGGAATATGTTACATCCACTCACACTGAATTTGGAGAGTAACCCCTGAAAACACCTCCTTTGGTGGAGCTGGTCATGCTCAGAGTCGGGAGATGAATCCCTCCATCGGTTCCTTGGCAGAAGACTGTTTGGCAGGTGTGCCTTGGCTCTGGCCAGCTGTGGGTTCATTAACTTCTGTGTTAACTAGCTAACAAATTGCTCTCTGCTACTTATTTGGAAATACATAGGATGCACAGTTCCTAAGTTCCGTTCCTCCCTGGGTACCTTCCAGTGCTGGCACAAAGCCTGCCCTTGTTGCATGAACACAAACGAAAAAATCACATCAACATGTTAAAGGGTGTCTGAGCTCTGGGGATGCATTAATGAAGTAGTTTTTCCTTTTTTTTTTTTTTTTTCAGTAAGCTGTAGGTTGTTAAGCGCTGGTAAGAAAAATAAGAAATATACTTTTTGTACAAGGGTTGAAAATCTGTACAGGAGGATATAAATAGAAAAAGCTTAATCCAGAAACCCATTCAGAGATATTGCTAAGATCTTATTTATCAGCCTAACTAAAATGCTGAATTGAAAATTTTTGCATAGATTTGAACTTTTACTACCCGATCATTTACATAAACTCAGTAATTTACTACTGGATTTGCCTTCAATTTTGTGGAAGTCTTGGGTAGCCTATCATGGAATATTAAGCAATTACACTGGAAGTTTTAACAATTAGATTAGTAATTAAAATTAATATCGGTAGTTCTTGAAGACATGTTTGTGATTATACTTTAGGACAAACAGATGGAAAAGTTTTAGTTTTCCTCTTCAAAAATAATTTGTGAGAAAAAAAGCCAATATTTATTTCCATGGTTTTCTACAGATCATCATCCTTTGCTGATGAATCTGTACCAGCACAGGAGTAACAATCAGTACTGACCACTCACACCAAAGGCAGTTACAGGAAAGGTTGTGACTTGGGTTTGTTCTGATATCATGCCAGCAAAAATTTTGGCATACATGAAAGCACAGTGATTTAAAAGGTGCTTTTAAAGACTTTGAAGGATTTGTGTTTCCTTCATGAGACTTTGTTGTATCGGTATAAGAAAATTCATACTGATCCCTTTCCACATCAAGGAAACTTTTTTACTTTTCATTAAATCATAAAGTAGCATGAGCTTTTTAATTTTTTTTTTAAGCTTAGAGACATCCTAAATGAGACCCACTTTTAATATCTGAATTGTTTTAATCTTTTTTTTCTTTAAATTGACAGAAAAAGAAAAAGAAAAGGAAAAAAATTAAATCTGAAAAACGAGCTTTTAGGAGAAATGCTTATGATAATGAGTGACAGCACACATATAATTAGGAAAAGGTAAATAAAAATAAATAAGAAAACATTGACATTAGGGATGCCATGAGGGACTTAGAGCTTTTGAAACTCAATATAAGGGACACTACTTCAAAACACAGAAGGAATTTCATAGCCTTAAATGCATTGCTAAAAGGGAGCCAACTCTCAGCAAGACAAGAATTATCAAACTCATTACTGCTCACGTTCCCTTCAGATGAGAGTCTTTCCAGACACTGATCAAATATTAAGCAGAAGAACAGTCAGAATTGGCCAGTAGTAAAATCTATAATAGAAAATTCAGAGACCTGTAACTTATTGCTTTTTAAACTTGACTGGGAGGGGGACAGGAGTTAAAATACAGCAATCCCTGACAAACTGCTCAAAAATAGTTAAAAATGCCTGAAGGAACTTAGTGCATTAAAGGAGGACAATACAAACCTTTAATATGTTCCTTTGAGCAGCTGAATGTGTGTTCCCCAAATGCAGTCAGTGTGCAGACACAGCCTACCTGATTTAAGATATAGCAATGATAATTGGGGTCACTGGTGAGGAAAGCTCTTGATCACGTGCTTGCAGTGGTGGAATCCCCACCTAAGCAGTTCCCTGAGACAGGGGAAAGTTCACATATGATCATCACATGGAAAGGCTGAATAATTTCATGCCTACTTATAGTTCAGACAACATGAACTCTCATTTCTTACTCAGTTTTCACATGTAAAACATTTCATTTAACTGTGGGATTCCTGGTAATAGTTGGAATTTTTCAGCTGATGACATTTGTATCAAGAAGCTTATGAAGCATCATTCACTATAGGTGATGTCTCAGGAAACCTGCCTGCAAAGGGCTCTACAAGCTCACAATATTAAAGCATCTTCTTTAAAAGGAAGTCAGATATTAGGAAAAAAATTCAAAATTTTTGAATATGGACTAGTTAATACCATCTAAGAGAAAACCGAAAAAGCTTCTTCAACATTTCAGAGTCTCATAAAAATTGTCCTGGCACATTTAAAAAGTAAAATCTGTTATGTTTATATTAACATTATAATAATTTTCTCTTAGGACCCGGATCAGCATTCAGCAAATATGAACAGATGTAATATGAATATTACATTTTGTGAGCTTAACTGATTCATTGACTGCAATATCTTTTAAAAAAAACTAGCAAAACATCATCAGCAAAGGTTAACATTGAAAGCCTGAAATACAATCAACTTACAACAATATCTGCCTGCAATTCTAGATATTACCTGTTGATTTTCCACTCTTGGTATTTATCCTGACAGATTTTCCATTTATTCAATTGATATTTAACAATTAAAACACAAACCAAAACTTTAGGATTAAGCCATTGCTCTGATAAATCCTACTGAATCAAACCAGAAGAGTTTGGTTATTCTAGATCTGGAATAAAGGCTGCTGCATCCTAGGGCAGCTTGGTGCTTCAGTTTAACCTGAGGCTTACAGCCATACTTTTGCTGAATTAAAACTGGACACTACATTATGCTCTGAGAGCCAAAGCACGTTTTACTTATGGATAAATCCTACATGTGGCATTATCAAATTCCAGTCTGATTGCACTGGTGTTCCATGGAGTGCAGGTAGGCTGGATTTCTACATTTTCTTACTCTGTGGGATGGTAATGCTGAATAACAGTAAGAGCAGAAAATGGCATAATGGGACCTTCTGCTTTTTATAACAATCCAATTTATGTTCTAAAAATGCTACTGAGAGACTTAGCAGAGTTTAATGTCTGATGTCAAGCTGCAGTAATGGAAGGTGTGATCCAGTACTTGCAAATAGATACAAAGTCCTTAGCAGTAAGCTTAAGTGAAAACTTTAATATCATTATCAGAAAGAATATGGTTAAAAATATTTGTCTAGGTCTATAAGTAAGATTTTAAAGTAAGATTTTAATTCGCAGCACTGTAGGTCTAGAACATCTCTTTCAGCAAAGTCTTGTCTCAGTCCTTTGCTCCTGAGACAAAGTTCATGTTATCACTCACACCACTGAAATGACATCTGGATTTTCCAGTACTTGGAATTCTGAGCTTTCCTTACCTTTGGATTTGATTCACATGTGAGCAGGGTGAACACAGTGGTGTTTATAAACTGGGATTTTGGACTTTGATCCTGCCACAGCTCTGCACTAAAGACCAAATGTAATTGGTCACTTCAGGGAGTGACAAATTTAGAATCAAGGCAGGGAAAAATATCATCTGCATTTGAGTCATTTGCACAAGACCTAACAGAGAAAAAATGCCCCATCACTGTCAGCTGAATGTTCTATCAAAGCTGCAGTCACATGCTGTTCTATTGAGATTAACTTTACCTGCTGAATGCTGTGAAATTTATTTCAGTGGCCCATGACCACCATATATCAGCCCCCGACCCCTATCTATATAAAACAATAAGCATGATCTTAAGGCTGTCTTGAAGGCTGTCTGAGAGATGTATATTTACTGACATATAACCTGACTAAAGCCAAACATCATTACCCCTGTGACTGATTGGAGGGCAGTCATAACTTAACAGTTTTATTTCCCTTCTACAGCTGAGCTCCTTGACCGTGGTAGCTGAGCTGACATGGCATTTCAAGTCTTGTTACCAGCTCAATGGTTCTCTTATTTAGAAAAAAAAAAAGGGGAGTGGGGGTGGGGGGAGGCTGGAAAAGAAAAAGAAAAGGCACCTCTTCATTTAGCCTCTCCATCTTGATCATTGCTGATGGGCTATCAATAATTTCAACTGGGTTAAGCAGCTGGCTGAAGGTTAAATAAATTCTGCCTGTTGTTTGCATGATCATACCTGAATTCAAGAATTTTAATTTGAAGCAGATTTCTTTTTGGTTGCTCCTTGCAAAATTCTTACAGGATCAAAGATAGGTTAGAAAAGAAGTTATTTTTGTGGAGAAGCACAAGAACAAAATTAAAATCAGTGGGGCAAAGCAACTACACTTTGAAATCTCTGAAAGAAAATCTAGAAGAATGGTGAAGGCTTCATGGGTGTATCAACACATTCATGTGTGTACAAACACAACCCCCAGTTTCGATGAGGAGGATCAGAGGTCATCAGTAATCCTCCAGTGAGAAAGATTTTGCCCAACTGCTTTAATTGTTAAAATCTAAGACCAGCTACCCACTGATTCATGAATGAGTCATGATTTCAAAAGAAATTAAAGTGGGTCATGCCATTTTGCCTCAATGTGTTCAATTATCTTGCATGCTACTATTTTGACAGCCAGAGAATTATGTACAGCAGGCACAACTACCTATGAGTCTCAGGCAATGGGGGTACTAATATGCTGTTAATAATGCATTTTGTGGACTCAGCATTCCTCTTACTTGCATCAGCTTTATTGTTTATTTAAGTATTTATTTGTTGGGATTGCTCCTGTTTTATTTTGGTGCCAGAAGCTCCAAGCTCAATATGAATCAAGTACACATGCTTCACATTTAGCTGTAGTAGGGTGATTTTGGAACAAACATGCTCCTTGTTACTGAGACACAAGGAAAATGCACACTGAAATTTGTCTAAAATAATCAGAATAGTTAGTGACTTAGCTAGCAGGCTGTGTCCTGTTAAAGGACGGAGAGAGGGACCCTGATGGGCATGAGAGCTGGGCCTGTGGGAACATCATCCAGTTCAACAAGGCCAGGCTGAAGGTCCTGCACTCCACCTGCAGTGCTGCAGCCAGCTCTGGGGCCCCCAGGATATGAAGGACATGGACCTGCTGGAGCAAGGCCAGAGGAGGCCACGGAGATGCCCCGAGGGCTGGAGCACCTCTACTGTGAGGAAAGGCTGAGGAGCTGGGACTGTTCAGCCTGGAGAAGACTCCAGAGAGACCTCAAAACCTCTTCTGGGGCCTAAAGGGGCTCCAGGAGAGCTGGAAAGGGTCTTTGGACAATGGCCTGGAGGGACAGGACAAGGGGGAATGGCTTCCCACTGCCAGAGGACAGGGTTAGATGGGATGTTGGGAAGGAATTCTTGGCTGTGAGGGTGGGGAGGCCCTGGCACAGGCTGCCCAGAGAAGCTGTGGCTGCCCCATCCCTGGAAGTGTCCAAGGCCAGTTTGGACTGGGCTTGGAGCAACCTGGGCTAGTGGAAAGTGTCCCTTGTCCTCATGGCACGGGGGTTGTACTTAGATTATCTTTAAGGTCCCTTCCAACTCAAACCATTCTGTGGTACTGGGAAAAACTGAGCAATAATGTAAATGTGAAAAGATTGGAAAAGAAGATTCAGGAAAGTTCTTAGATGTTCTTCAAGATAAAGCTGGGTAAAGCCCTGAGTAACCTGGTCTGACCTCAGCTGACCCTGCTTTGTTTAGGAGAGTGCAGTACAGACCTCAGGAGGGTCACTCTAGCCTATGGCAGTGTGACTCCAAATCATTGTTCAGACAGAAGCCATAAGCCTGTTAAGGCTTCTAATAAAAGCCCTGGACTCAAGAACCCATCCACACTGTTCGGTGTTCCAAGGAAATGAACAGTTACTTGCAGAATATACATTGGTTCCAAAACCTCCTTTTTGGTCTCTATACATTTGATATTTTGGCTGTATTTTAGCAATACTTAATTTCTTAATACAGAAGTAACTGTGTTTTTCATTGTACTGTGGTGCACAATGCAATTATGGTGGATGGTAGAATTACAAAGAACATCCTCAGTCCTTTGCATAATATACTTGAGAAGTTTATTCACAGTTTCCTACCTTCAAACACGAAGGTGAAAATGCTTTCACCATTTCTAACTATACAAGTTGCATCATGCATGAAGCTGTCTCTTTTCCAGCTTACATATGCAGATGCTCTATGCTACTTCCCAAAAATGACATCAGTTCTGCAATTTGATTTGCCCTACAGCAAGAGAAATACGATGGGTTTCAGCCTTCCCTGGAAGATTTCTGTAGGGCTTCTCAAACCACCTGGAGTGGTTACCCCCCTTTTTTTCCCTGCAGGGCAGCACCCCACTGCCAGAGGAGCTTGGAGTCACTGGCTCCTGTAAGACCATCTTTTGATGTTAAAGGGAGGGACTTGCAGACATAATAGTCCCCTTAATTCAGATGCAGATCGCCTCCAAACCAGCATTTCATAGCACAGCTTCCCCCACAGCTTCACCTTTCGTAGCTCCTGCTTCCCAGTCCTACACACTGAGAAACCTTGAGGAGTTGTGACTCCATAGCCAGTGGTGTTTCACCAGTGTAAGACCAGGACACTTTGGCTGTGTCTTGCCCTCACACCTCTGGGAACTTTAAGAAAGAGAAGGAGGAGGATGCCCCTCCTCAAAGATCTGTGCTACTTAAACAAATAGAAATCCTAAAGTATTTATGGTATCCCCCACTCTTTCACAAAAACCTTGACGTGGATATCTCCATTCAAATTAATTCTGGTGAGTTCATCACAGAACAGTTAGGGCTGGAAAGGATATCTGAAGGTCATCTGGTCCAGCCCCCTGCAGTGAACTGGGTCATCTTCCACCAGATCAGGTTGCTCAGAGCCCCATCCAACTTAACCTTGAATGTTTCCAGGGATGGGGCATCTACCACCTCTTTGGTCAACCTGTTCTGCTGCTTCACCACCCTCATCATAAAAAATTTCTTCCATATATCAAATCTGAATTGACCCTCTTTTATTTTAAAACCATTGTCCCTGTCCTGTGGATTAATAAACTTTTAACTGGAAAAAAAATGAATTTCCTCTACAAAAATAATTTCTGACTTCGGTCTAAAATTGCTAGTTTGTTCATCAGTGTCATGATATATCTGTCAATAGCTAAGAAAATATTGTCCTAATAAAACAGTAGGTTGTGATCAGTTATTAATATAACTCAGTAACTTGGCAAAAGCCATGCAAGTTTGTCATTAACTCACATAGTTTTATAAGTTAAAGACTCCTGGCAGCAATCTCACAACAAGGGTATTAACTGGAATAAGTTATAAAACATTTTATGGAAGCAAAAAGCACACACAATTATGTTTTATTAACAAACTTAACCTTAGAAATTTCAGTGTCCATATTCAAAATGCTATGGTTCAGCTAACTCCAGAGGCTTGTGCCAGCAATGATTAAAGCAGAAGGGTACTCAAAACAATGGAAAATTTAGAATGTGAAGTGGATCTATTATCAATTACCTCTGTTGTTTGCCATCAACAGAGAAAAAAAAATGTTGCCACAGTCTTCAAAGTTTCTTAAAAACACAGCTTGGAGTTCTCAGTTATTTGCAGAGCTTCTGCAAAGGCCCCAGGGATACTTTTTTTTTTAAACTACCTTTAAAGAATTAGAAGCCAAAAATCAGTATCATGGCAGCTCCATACAGACTAAGCATGAATCCATGGTGTGTGTCGTAGGGATGTTGGGATTTCTCTCCATTCAGGCCACTGTATGTGTGCAGAAATATGTGTACACAATATGTGTAAGTGTTCACACACAGAGACTGGCAATGTCAGTACTGACACACGTCAGCTATTCAACAGTGCACGGCTGGAGAACTGCCACTGCCAGAGGAAACCAGCTCTGAGCAGTGGAACACAAAGGGGACACCTCTCCACAGCTGCACAACTTATTTGGGTTTGTGGGGTTTCTCCTTCTGGGAAGGCTACTGGGGAGCATCTATGGGTGTCTGACCCCATCAGCCTCTGTGCTGAGGGTTCTTGCACTGCCTCACCTGCCCAGTGGGTTTCTTTCATGAAGTCTTATTGATCACACAATGGGTCAGGTTGAAGGGTCCACAGTGGGTCACCTGGTCCCACGTCTCAGCTCAGGCAGGGCCACCCCAGAGCACATGGCACCGGATTGTGTCCAGATGGTTCTGGGATGTCTCCATGAGGAGACTCCACACCCTCTCTGTGCAGCCTCTTCAGTGCTGGGTCACTGCACAGCAAAGTTCTTCCTCGTGGCCAGGTGGCACTTCCTGGGCATCCGTTCCTGCCCGTTCCTCTTGTGCCATTGCTGGGTCCCCCGAGCAGAGCCTGGTCCATCCCCTGCCCCCTCCCTGCAGGCACTGACAGACAGGGATGGGGCCCCTCTCAGGGTCTCTTCTCAAGCTGAACAGGCCCAACTCCCTCTGCCTTTCCTCATAAGAGAGGTGCTCCAGTCCCTCCATCGTCTTTGTCACCCTTTAAAAGATCGCCACTTTAAGAACTGTTTAGTGATACAATTTATTGATATATCTATAGACAATTTCTCTTTTCTGACTGAATACTGTCTCTCTGGGTGTTGATACCAGATAAAAAGTTGTAGAGGTTATTAGCAAGAAAAAAACAAAGTACATGAAATACTTCTCTTTCTTCCCCTGCCCAGAGGTCCTTTGCTGGGGAAGATGCTCTAATTCTCACCCCTCTCAAAATTAGCAATATATCCTGCAAGATCTCTGCATGGAAAGAAAACAACCCAGGAGACATAAATCAGATTTGCTGCCAGAAAGAAGAAACACTGTTTCTTCACCAAATTCCATGTCTCTGGCAGCCTCTCAGGGGTCAGTGTGGTAATGGCTGCTGGATTCTGCAGTCACTGATCTGGGGACACTTCCTGTTCCAATCTGCATTAGGTTCATCTGTTAATCTGATGACAGAATTTGTCTCCTTAGGCAACAAATTTAGGGACCAAGACTTATCCACCAATAGATTTTATTCCACTGAAGGGTAAATTAAGGTGGATTTGTAATGACTTTGTTTATCCTAAAAAATTAAATATATGGAAAGAACTTGAAAGCCGATTTAATTTAAAAGAAAAGTAAAGCCATTATATAAACAGCACCACATCTCATCCAGAATATGTCACATAAATATCATACAATCAAACAAGAAATGTAAATTATCATACATACTCTATAATTGAAAAGTGTATTATACATTAGTGAAGTCACCCATTTATCTAATCATAATCAGTTCCAATAAAATCTCATTTAGGAAAGTTGAATGTAGTTCAGGGTGGATGGTTATGAGGATATCAGTCATGCGAGTGTGCACTGAAACAGTTTTGAAAGATAGTTCTTGTCTGTAGAAATGCAATTATTGCACACCTCATCTGAGAGAACTTCCACTGAGAGGGGCTGGAATGGGGCACTCGGACTAGGACAGAAACAAAGCAAGTGTACCCAATCCCTCTGGTTTAAAGGATGCTTCAGGAAAATTTTTACTCAAACAAGACATTTGCAAAAGTCCTGATCCATCATTTGAAGGTTCTGGTGATGTACATCAGCTTGGAGCCAAACCTGCCATGGTTTTATAAATCCAGACATTCTAACTGACCAGACTTATGCTGTCTGTTACAAAAGGTGGTAAAGTGCAACAACTTGCTGTAACTGCTGCCCTTCTGCTGCAGCATTTTAGATAAAATGGCCTCCAGACATGAAAAATAAGTGGTTTTGTTGAGCTTGTTGACATAAAAAGGTATGAAACACACTAATTTTGCCATTCATACATTCCAAATGAATTCTGGGAACATTTGCTGTCTTGGTTTCAACCGCAATGCCAGTGACTTAATCCAGCAGTAAGGAAATCTGGATAAAATGTTTGTGGCTGCACAGAGGAAGGAGTTCATGGGGAATATGTAATTTGGTACCATTTGCCTTCTCTGAAATTATCATTCATGATTTTTCCTTCTGTTCCTCCTTTATTGTGCACAGCTGCTCACTAATCACTTGCATAAACTT
This sequence comes from Pipra filicauda, assembly GCF_003945595.2. NCBI lineage: Eukaryota > Metazoa > Chordata > Aves > Passeriformes > Pipridae > Pipra > Pipra filicauda. The sequence goes on from NW_024104448.1 coordinate 1,168,535, forward strand.
ATCTTAACCTATGGATTATTTATGACACACCTATCACTCTTCCAACATTGATGCCTAAGCTATACTGATTTTATCTCTTCTACGTGTTCCAAAATTCAAACCTTCTATGCAGCTGGTCCCCACTCCCTTGGGATACTCACACACACACATATTGATGGCAATATTTACATGCAGATATACTCAAATCACTGTGGAATCAATCCATGGCATGGAGAGCTACAGCTCAAGTGTCTACATGGTCTTCATTAAAGTGAGGTACAAAAAGATAGAAGACAAACTTGACAAAAAGAATATCCATATATTCTCTTGGGTTTTTTTGGTACTTACTGTGCTCCAGGTATCAGAATCCACCAATATCCATCAAACACACCACATTTCTTATGTTGTGATATGTTTGTTTCTTCACAAAATCCAGTGGATTCTGAACAAAGGAGCTTCTTCAGAAACCAGGAAAAAATAACCCTTTTGACTCTCCTGTTTTTGCAGCTGTAGCCAGCCCTGATTGGCTCTGCTTTGCCTGGCTGGATGTACAGCCCTACATCCCTGCAATTTATCCAGTTTTAATAATTTAGAACAGTCTAGGACACTTGGAACATAACCATGACAATCCACAGGAGTGACCAGGATGCTTTATTCCCACTTTTATGTTCTGATGCAATATTTAAATGTAGGAGAGAGCTAATTTACAAGCACATAGGCTGTTTTATGAGGAAATTACAAAGGAGTGGTCAACCAAATGTAGATGGAAACCAGGCTGAACATTACACTTGCACACATTTAACGTTAGAATTGACTCCTGGCTAGACACAGGCCATCTTCCCACCTCCCTGTGCCTCTGAAATGAGGTGTGGGCAGCCCCAAAGCTCCATCTGCAGCTCCGTAAGGAGCCGCTGTGGCGTTGTTCATTCCCATTTCTAAGTAGGCTGGTATGTGACTCAGTTGACCTGATCCAAATCATCTGCTGTTCTCACACTCCAGCCTTGAGAACATCTCCATGTGTGACACTTCTGGGAGATGTCCTTCACAGCAGTCAGTCTGCAGTCACACCCCAGCACAGCCCAGAAACGCTGTATGACTTGGTATCTCTCACTTCAGACATCCATCAGCGACTTCTCTCAGTATAACCTTGCTGTTCTCATTGCTGTTTTCATTTTCAGACTGTGGGAACACAGACCACGGGGTAGGAGTGACATGCTCAGCATTTACAAACGCTGCCTGTAGAACCTCTGGATTAACAGGAGCCCCAGGGTGAGCCCACGTGGGGCTGGAGCCAGCTCAGGGTGTCAGGTGCCCCCAAAACACCTTTCCATACACCTGGAAAACTGGTCTCCCTCAGCTCCACTGCACAGGACCAGCATTTAAACATCTCAAGTACAATCACATAATTCTAATCACAAAACACAGTACAAAGAAGGGATCTAACTGATCTCCATGGAAGATACATTACTGTTACAGAAAGGCCAAATAGCATAAAGAACTAGATGGGTTCACAGCAGCAGTGTAAAGAGAAGATCAAATACTGCAAGCACAAGGACTTTCACTGCTGGAGAACTATGTCTAAAGAGATCAAGAAGTGACCAGGTGCAGAATTAATGCTGTACTCAATATTCTGTACCTAGAATTTAGTTCCATTCTCTGACTGTCCCAACAGCTTTAAGAGATCATCTTTGTCTCAGTCTGTAAAAAAAAGTGTTCCTAGTATACCAGCTGCTGAAATGATATGTTGAAAATCCACTTAGTCTCGATCCTGGAAGATTCAGCTTGCCAAAGTGTATGAAAGACCTCACTTAAAATCTGTGGGTATTGTTCACTCTGAGAACTCCAACACCCTCCCACTCCCTAGACAACGTTTGCTGCAGTCCCAGCAGAACGTGTGAACTTTCAAGTGTTTCATTTAAGACAAATAATTCTGCAGTAGGAAAAAACTCTGTGAAGTTACACAGAAAGCTAAAACCTGCTTACTGTTCTCCTTCCCCCTTCATATTGTCTGGCTTAAACCAGCAGTGAGCAACTTTGAAATGTGCTGGGCCTTAGCCAGCAGTTTAAATGAGTATGTGTGATTTAGTTCATATTTTCAGGCCTCTTTATTAAATACCTCCCAGTTCCATCTTGCCTAATATTTGATCCAGCAAGTTTAATGACCATTCCTTCATTAAACATTACAAGCTTTTTAAGACCTTGACAGTGCTGCATTTCATTCAATAACCTCGTGCTGCTACAAAGTCAACACTGTGTGCCAAGTTAATCCCTCGTGTCCACTAATTATGTCCAGTGCTACAGCTCCTTGGGTGAGCCTGAATCACTGAGGAAGTGCAGGATTTCCAGGCCAATGGATTCAGCACTCCAGCTATATCTCATGTCTTGACACTAGATGTCAGCGAAGGGTAATTGTTGTCTCAATTTAGAGGCCAGCCCAGGTAGCTACTAGCAACCTCTGTTAATGTTTTATAGCAAAGGTGAAGTATAGCTTAATACAAGCATCTGACATATATTACAATAAAAAAGGATATAGTTGTCTAGTGTTTTTAAAGTCAGTCATAAAAGATGAATAATGATGCAGTTTAAAGCTAAAAGACAGCTGCCAAACTGAATGGCCATGATGGATGTCTAAACACCCAGCGTAGAGCAAACCTGTTCCCTGGAGACCACCATCCAAAAAATTAATTACTACGATTCAGCATCTTTAAATGTGCCACTTAATATACTGCCACCATAATTAAATTTCCAGCCCTGTGACCTTGAGACCATTTCCTGAGATAATAAATGAGATCAAGGTTTAATCGATGCAGATGCAAGTAGAAACTGTCCGAGGAAGCACAAAACCATCACGGTGTAGTCAAGGTCAGAAAGAAAAACCAAGTGAAGCTGCGAATCAACACTAATTGCTTTCTTATGATAAAAGATGTTTATTTTAATTTGCTTTATTTGCAAACAGTTCCATTGTGTACTCTCTGACAGCAGCTTTTAAATTCCAGCCCCAGCTGAAGTCAGTAGAGGGCATGTTTGTCTCCTTGCAGATAAGCACTTCTGTAGCAAGTGAAGCCATATTCAGCAGCACACTGAGATCTGGTAACCAAGCTCATCACACATCAAACAATACAGAGACAAGAAGCATCTCTGCCTCAGGTACACTCCTTCCTCTCGAATGCAAGAAACCAAACAAAAAAGAAGAGACTTTGGGCAGAGATATGGAGATGTGAAGGCTATTTTATGTCCTTTTGAAGTGTGAGTGTCACAAAGAGAATGGGCTGACTTCCACTGTTGGATTTCACTGAGGTGGTAAATCAGATGCCACATAAATATATATGTACACACACACATACTCCCCATGTCTGATATATGAATATCTACATATATAAGACCACCATAAATACATAACAACATGTAGTAGAGGATGTATTATTTTAACAGAAGTAAATATTATTGGGGCTCTTATGCACTTAATGAGTTGAAGTAAGAGTCTCTGCAGCTAAGTCTCTTTAATTGTGTGCTGTTAGAGAAATTAGAACCAGCTGATGGGGGAGGAAAAAAAAAAGTAACTTTTTGAGAGCAGCCTTGTGTAGAGCTAGGCTTCCCTCCATTCCAACAACCTAAAGGGGAAAAAAGCATGTGCTCTGACACCTAAACCCTCAGAACTTTAAAAAGCATAGAAGCCATCGGTAAGAGGACAGAGAGATGAGACTGTGAAACAATGCAGACAATAGATCTTTAAATAACAGTACTTAAGACATATTGTCTGGTAAAATAGGTGTTAAAATAGGTGTTAATCCTGTGACATCAAATAGATTCAATTACGAGCCGCTGTAAATTCCGGGGTGAAAATGCATCTGTTCTAACAGAAATAACATCTCTAAATATCACAGGCACACCGAGGGGCTGGGGTGATGGACAGACCCCCGGTGCTGTCAGGGAACACTAAAGTCACTCCATACCAGTAAGACTAATGTCCAAAAACTTGTACCAAACCCAAAAGAAGACACAACAGATCAGTCCACTCCCCATCAGGGATCAGAGACTTCCAGTTCCAGAAGAGCTGGGTGGGGGCAGGGGGCAGAGACAGTGTCACAGTGGAACATGACCTTCCCTAAACGCTTCCAGAGGTGACTGTCACAGGCCTGTTTCTGAGCACTTACATGTCCAACAGCCACGTCAGTCCTGCCAGGATGTGCAGGTGGGGATCCTGAAGGTGCACCGAGGAGGATTAAGACAATTATTTCTTGGTCAAAAAGTACCAACTACTGCTGAGAAAGGGAAGCTATTGGTGAAACAGATCTCATGTCTACAGAACAATGCAACACAATCACCTTGAGGACTCAGTCCAGCTGTAGCTCTGGAAGATGGGCAGGAGTAGCCTGGAAAAACAAACAAACTAACCAACCAAAGCCCCAGGGTATTACTGTCTCAGAACAAAGTCTACTGGGGGATGGAGATAAACAGTAGAATTTGACTTGAATTAGGCTGAATCCATACTATACTGAAAAATAAACCCAACATTTGTTGAAACTTGCACCTGTTTCACCTTCAGTCTAATGCAGTTAAATTTGGATCCAAAATATCTGCTGAAGTTAATGGTTTCAAAATTTCCCCAGGCTTTTGTCTACATCCCTGTGTTGGTAGGTCAGCTGGGAAATTCACTCTGCCTGATGTGAACCTTTTCCTCCTGTCTCTGTGTGTACCGGGAAGGCCTTTAGAGAATAAAAGTAAGAGGAAACAAAGTCTTCACTCTCATCTGACAGGCCAGTGCTGTAAATAATGCACTGTTCTAACACAGCTCTCAGGAAGTCTCATTGCATGACAAATGCCACAGTCTGTCAACACTGGCAGTTCCCATCTTTTTTATTGAAAGATCCATTTAGATGCATCAAGACAACCTGAAGGCTACTTCTGATGAGAACAATGGGCAGTTTCAAAGGAGAACAGGCAACATTTCAATTACAAATTTCTATTTTATTTTTAGCCTAATTTGGTCTCTTTGTGATAAACAAGATGTTTTACATATGCCTAGTAGTAATAATTGATAGTTCATGCTTCTGTGTGTTATACTTGTTAAAATATTTGCATTTAAAAGCAAAGTTGGACTTTAGCTCTAGGCTATGTATGTGTCTTTCCTAAGGAGTCTCAACCAGAAGAAACATTTTGAATTGTAATTGTCTTCCAAAACTTAAATTAAGAGAGACAGAACACTGTTAACCCTTCACTTAGATCACTTATCTCTGTGAAAACAAATTGTGAATTAGAAAAGTTGAGTAGAGGCCAGCAGATAATCTGGAATCACTTGACTCCTCCTATATTCAATCACCAAGGTTAGAGAGATGAGCACAGATTAACTGGGCTGTCAAGGGCTGGAAGATCAGGCCTCAGGTAATGACAGCATTAGAACATATGCACTTTATGAGGAGATCAGTTTTACAGTTAAAAGCTTTATAGCTTGGTTCAGAAAAGCAAATTGCTTGAAACTTTGCAGGAAGTAGTAATAGATTATGAAAGAAGAGATCCTGTGTTTCCAACACCTGCTGAACTCCTCACACAGCAATGCCTTGGGTGGAGCACTGACCATAACCTGCTGCTTCCCAAGCAGCTGCAGGTGTTTGCTGCCAGTCCAGGCAGCCTCAGCTTAGAGGAACTGCACCCAAACCCAGCAAAGACAGACTTTGTGTTCAGGCACTGTTGTCATTCTGTCCTGTCGTTTATTCTGTGAACACGGAGAGATTTGCCTTTCTAGTTCATATTTGCTCTTCCAACAGAACATTATTGTTATTATGTTAGATGGCAAATGGAACCTGTGATAGTCAAATAATGGAAAGGAAGAGCAGAGTCCAATACAGTCAGTAAATACATCATCTAAAGAGAGAAGTGAGAATGAAGTAACAGCTTGACAGTAGCAAGGTGTCAATTCCTTCCTTCTGTAGCCACAGAAAGACATATTATTTTGTAAGATCCTTTCAAGGTACACCAGGGAAAAAATAGAGTAGATTAAATTGTTTGTAATGTTATTCTTTGGAAAAAGGATATCAGTATATATATCAGGTACTATATCCAGCTGAGGGACTTGCCCACAGCATCCCAATCAAAAAAATGAAGTTTTAATTACCTTTGAAATACTTAACTGTCCTTGACAAATATGGGCACCAACATGTTTTGCTGGAAGAAGAGACTTTTTATTAAGAGATTCCTGTTCCACCTTCTACACTGAAGATGAGAGAACTAAGTGCTTACAGTGAAACAGTGGGGAGGCTTATTAAATCAATACACATCTGTTAGATAATGGGCTCTAAGTCAAGAATGTTATTCTGAAAACCTCTCAGCAAAATGTTGCTTGTTTGGCACTGTTTTCCTGCAGCTATTCCCTCGCTGAAGGATCCCCTCCAGAGCTGACCATCTATTTTGTAGAGCTCAGTTCCTAACAAGCGTATCCAGACAGCTCTGCCAAACGGAAAGGATTCTCCAAAAACCTCACACAATATTCTCAATTATGCCAGCAAGTGACAGCAAGATGCTGTGAAGTTTAAATCTCTTCATCCCATAACAGAAGGTTAAGGCCTTAGGAACACTAAGTAAGCTAATGGGACCCAAAAAATCCCCTGTACTACTGCAATGTACTGGTAACAATTTGTGATGGCATCTGGAAATACCACAGAATTATACACAGATACAAAGCAATACACAGGTATAAAATACATGGATGTATTTAATATATACCGTATTTTATTACACACACATAAGACTGTTTTGTGTGTCCAGCAGTGTGACCTCCCAGCTCAGGCATAGCCCTGGTGCTCCTGAGTGTTCACCTCTCCCTTCCAAAGCCTCTCCCAGTGAGCCACTGCCCAGTCTGGGCACTCTCATCTTTTGTCTGTCTTGCTATTTTTGCTACAAACTGTGTGAGGCAAAAGTTGCCCCTTGCAGTTCAGCAATTTCCTTCAGAGCCCCTGGGCACTACTCCAACAAATCTGAGTAAAATAATATTTACCCATTAGATGTGGGTAAACATCTTACCTTTATCATCCCAAGGCAAACACATGGCTCGATTTTTAACTAGTGTGTCTATATTATTTCAGAACAGAACAGTTAAGAAACTTAAAAACTAACATGTATTTAATAGTTGTAATTGTAATGAATGCAAATAAATTTGCCTGTGCAAATAAAGCAAGATACTCTGAACAAATGGTAGGGAATGCAGAGATCAGCTCATGCTTATGAAACTTCACTCCCTCCTGTTATTTCCACAATGTGCATACATTTGGCTACTTCTGTGACACTTGAATTCACGTTTTACAGACACACAAATATTTTTTCTGTAGTGGAAAACATAAATGAAAAATATACATGTAAGGCTGTCATCTGCCTCACGGTGGGATTCCTCAGCCAGAGGTTCCAGGGACAGCACGGAGCATGTGCAGCAGCAGAGAAGGGCTGGCTGGTGTTTGCACACCAAACAGAAATCATAACATGGTATCAATATTAATCTGTCCCTTCGAAAATCTCAAGACCTTTTCATTTAATGAATAAGATGCTGCACAACAATAATCTGTACTTTTCCAAATTAGCCACAAACCATCTGGTTTCTCTCCAATTACTTCTTTCCCCCCCCCGTATCTCTAAATGTTACTGACCTAAAAAAGATTTCATCAAAGGCGGTAGGAATCCTAACCCCTCTAGCAACTATTAAATTGGTCCACTCTGTGTCCTGTGCTGACAAATCATTATACTCCAGAGCCTTACAATCCATGGTAGTATCTCAATTAGAGATAAAGATGAAGCAACAGTGTTCCAAATTCATCCATCCATCTAAATTTATTCTTAAATAAAACAAAAAAAAATCAATATACAGTGATCCCTAGTCAGTCATTGCTAAGTTCACCAAGAATAGAACACTGTGTCTGCAGTAAATGAATCAAGTGGTTTCAAATCAACAGCTTAAAGTTGTGTGAAGTGTCCTGCCTAAGTTTAATGACATTGCAAACAGCATTCTCTCCCTTTTTCTTATGTTTCATTCCATTTTGCATTAAACAAACTGGACTTGCACATAATGTAGAGTTTGCCTTGGCAAGTACTGTGCTTAGTCAGTGAGAACCGGCTCAGAGGTAACATGTTCTGAAATTCAGGGTACACAGAAAACAGTAGTGAAATGACTCAAAAATGCACCTGAATTTCATTAATTTCTTCATTTTTGTTAACTGATCCTCCCAGCACAGACACAGGAGTCCAGCTTAACCCTTCCACCTCTAATGCTAAAGCTATTCCCAAACATGTCATAAGGACCACAGAATTTATTACCTTTGGGACTGAAATACCAGTATCATGTGCCCACAGTTCAAGAGATGTTAAGTAAGCTTGGAAGTGAAATGAGATTTTTTTTGTCTTCTAGTAGGCAAATATTATGCATCTGACTGAGCCATCTGTCTAATGCTGAACAAGAATGACCAAACAATAGTAACCAGCCTACTTTCAGAGGATCTTTTAAATTTAAACTTTAAATTTCAGTGTGCTGAAACTAGGCTCTTGTCTCTGAAGGAATGGAGTGCTGTTTATACCAGTTCTGTAATTCCACTTTCCTAATTTTATAAATCCAGCCTATTGGAGGCAGCAGCCACTAATGGCAGGAATTACTTTATCCTCACTTAAGAAAAATAAACAAGCCCATTTCTTCTCAGAACAGCATTTGAGTTCTTTGCAATAAAAAAAAAAAAAAAAAAAAAAAAAAAGAAAACAACAAACAAAAACCAAAACACCACAAAACTAAACTATTGCAGTGGAACCTGTGCCATTTGCCCAACTAACCCCTGTGGAGTTACAATGGTCACTTCCAACCTGCTACGGATTTTCCAGTATGTGCTGTCACTGGTACAATAACACTTTCTTACCTTGTGGAACAGTTTGGAGGATGTTAAATACAGCTTGTTTGACTACTAAACATTTGGCACCTACTGGAACCACCAGGAAACTACCTGGCAGTCTTTTTGTTCTCCTTTTTTATTAGAGCATGAGAACTCAGACTAAACCAATTGTCCTTGAGGCCCCAAACGTTCCAGTCTGTCAGTGTGTCTGGGATGCTGCTGCCAACCCATGGAGAGCTACTTGCAGTGACAGCTTTTCCATGTTGCTTTAGCATCGTCCTCCCCCACCTGACTAGTCCAAAATAATCATGATTTTAAACACAAAGTGGCTCCCTGGATGGGTTCCATAGGCAACTACATTTCGTAACTCCCTTGGTACTTTGAACTTGTTGAGGTGCTCAATAAATTTGCCAGACTTAGATTCTGTTTTAGCAAATCATGAGAGAATGTGGAAAATGTCTTAAAGATTTTTTTATCTTCTTGAAATTAGTTTCTTATAATAAAGTCTTTAATTCAAATGCTTATAAGAAAGTCTAATTCACCTATTTCTCCTTATCTCTGCCTCAATGACACAAGTCTATTTCAAATCAAATTTGAAACATTCAGCAGTCTGTCATCCCACAGTGAGAATTTACTGCTTATATTTTACCAGTATCTTTAATTTGGTCACCAGTTTTTTCTTTCGAGGAACTTAGTGGATCCCACACACACAGTAACTTCAGTAGCAGATCTGATTACTGACTGATCTAATTACTAACTAATCTCATCTCATCACTGACAAGCTGCCAATCTGGCAAGGTTAGTTAACTGTAGGTTTAGTTATTTCCACTGGCTCTATCCTTTTGCAATCCAGCAGAGGTTGATGGAAACCATTCCCTTTTCCTTTGGATCAGGTTCTGGTGTCAGGGTGCAGTTGGTTGCCTGTATCACCCACCCGTGGGCCCTTGTCTGCATCTCAGGTCCTGATGATCTTCTGCACCACACTGGGCCCCTCTCTTGGCCTCTCACACCTCCCAGGGAGCCACTGAACTGCATGTGCCATGGTTGGCAAGGGAGGGGAATTTTTAGCTTCAGTAAAAGAGTACTTCAGCTGCTAGACAAACATTAATTAATTAACCTGCTGTTCCAAAGCAAAGCACAAACCACACACACACATTAATGCTGACAGTTCACCCAGTTTGGGACAGTGCAGCTTTAATGCTTTACCTGAGGCTTAACATGTCTCTTAACATGTTCTCTTAACATGTTCTCTTAACATGTCATTGCTGCCTGTTGCTATGTCACTACTTGTTCACTGAAAAGAAAAACTATAGTTTCAATATTGGAATTTTTATTTTATCCTGAATAAGCTGTTCTCAGTCAATGCCGTGTCCTACATATTGGTGGGTCAGATTTCATTACTAATTTGAAGTTATCTTCCTAATAGATATGTACAATTAAATGCTACTTTGTGTTCCAGTACTGACAGGAACTCTTAGAAGAGACCTGTTCTTCTTTAGATAGGTTTTTTCCGCTCTGGAGTTTAGAATTAATTCTTATAGCAACACTGCATTCTACTGCTATTGATATGGGAGTAGTGAATATTTACACTGTGGGTGTGAAGTATTATAAACAGATCTCTCTGGCATAACAATTCTCATCAACTTCAAAGGCCTTTGGAAGAAGCCCTGATTCTGACTACAAAATTCATTTGAATTACATCACTGTAAGGAAACAGCATGATACCTGCTGTGAAATGAATATTCCTACCATATCAATCTTTTTTAAATTTAGTATTTTAATATGACCCATGCCTGAATTCACCTTTTGCACTGCTCTGTTTGATTATAATTTTATCTATTAATCATGTTAATCCAATAGAATCTGACTTAATCAAATGCAAGTCAATTACTTCATCAAATTATATTTTTAATGAAAGACATTTTTTAAGATTGAATACCAATTAGGGATGTGTTTAGAGAAGTGTGGCTTTCTTTAGACCATGGGAACATTTGACTCTCCCCTGAGAAGGTAATTTTCATATCCACTTGCAGGTCAAGTATTTTGAAGAACACTTCTGAGCAGGCACTGAACTCCCAGCAGACAGTTGTTGCCTGTGCACACAGGCACTGTCCCACCTGAAAAATATCTGCTGTCTGATCACAGGGAGGGATTAGGCTGGGTAGACTTTAAAGAATAGATCAGGATTTGCCACATGGGAAATAGGATTAAGAGGAAGACTACGCTGGCCAGTCAGTGGTTGCAAACCTGGGTTATGACAATCAAATGTACCAACCTCAAAAACGCCTGAATATTCAGGTCCCTGACCCACAAAAGCTTTGCTCAGAAAAGCTTCCCTGTCCATAACAGCAAATTTTCTATCCCTTTAATTCCCCTGCAGCTAAAACTCAGGAGGACAAATCTTTGTGTTTTATGAATTCATTTCTGCCCCCATTTGACCAACTTCCATGAAATCATAAACAAAAAATCAAGCTATGGAACATTATGTAGTAATTAGTCATGCTTTCCTTCTGTTTTACCATCTGATGGCTGAGATAATGATGAGTAATTTATCTGATAGAGGAAGAATGATAAACATGGTAAATCCAGCCTTCTAAATTCAATGTGTGAAGACATCATCTTCACACCTCTTTCTGTTTTAGTCATACCTCTTCAGTTCTGATTTGTTTGGGTGTCCTGCAGCCTCCTGCATTCCAGCCTTGCTTCCCTGGCAGCTCTGAGAGCAATGGCTTGGGCTGCAGGCAGGTCCATGGACCAGCCTTTTCAGGGTGCAGAATCTGGTCATCCAGCCCAATATCCCTTCCCTTGTTATTGACAGAGTATAAAATAGTCTGTCTACTAAAACAGGCTTCCTAAGTCTGTTTTAAGCCCTGTTCCTTTCCATGAGGCCCTGGTGGTACCGTGATACACAAGTTCTGCAGGAAGGAGAGGTGGTTGCTGTTGAAGACAGACACAGAAATGCAGCACGAGCACACAGACCCTTCCCTGGCAGTGACAGCACAGACTGGGAGGTTCATTAAAACGAAGGCCAAGCAAGACAATGCTCTTTAGATACCTACGCTCACGGGCAAAGCACACCTGGCATGAAGTACCTGAGCAGGTTCCCTGGGGGGAGAGGGAGCACTGCCCCGAGCACGGGTGTCCCTGCAGAGCTGTGAGGGACCTGCACAGGGTGCACATCCACCAGGGGGGAACCCCTGCCCAGCTGAGGGAGAATAAAGGGAAACATTTCCCTGGCCATCCAAACCAACCCAACATCAGGAAACCTGTTACACTGCTGAGGGAATCCGAGCACCTCAGTATTGGGAATACACGAGGGAGAGCTTGTGGCAATCACAGTCTCAGAGAAATTTGTCATTTACACTTAATAGTTTTGAGGATTAATAGATTTTAGATTTTTTTTGCCTTTTTCCCCCCTTTTTTTTTGTTTGTTTCATTTTCCAGGTGAGGCACTTGATCAACTTCATTAGACCTTGAATTAGACAATAGCCAGTATGAAACCTCTGGCTCCAAAATGTACCAGGACTAACTGCTTGCAGGAAGGAAGGACCAGCTTCACACTTGTTCCTCTCTACTATACGTCTCATTTTTCCTTCTTACTGGAACATGCCAACCCCATCCTTGGTCCTGTCTTAAAATATTCTCGTTTTCAGTGCAAACATTTGATATATGATGCAATTATTCTGTTGTGTGAATGTCACTGAACTAAAATCTTTCAACACATTGAGCTTTTAAATGGCATTTTCTAGGTCCTAAGAAGGCAGTGCTTTCTTTCTAGGATGAATTTGAAATCTTTTGGTTCAGTATTTGTGCTACACAGCCAACCAGAAGGGAGTCTGATTGGAGACTGGGGCTGATATCCCTCTAATTATAAACAGAGGACTTGGAAGGCTGTAAATTCAAACTTTGAATTTATATAGCAAAGCTAACACTGAGAATGTAAACGACTTGGTTTAGAGTGACCTAAAACACAAAATACATTTTGTCTGCAGATACACTGCAAGCAAAGGAGCAACATTTCAAATAAACTAGCCTTTATAAATGAAATTTGATCTTTTGCATTAATACTGACAAATAATTAATACCTTGCTAAAGAAGTCATCTCAAGTTTTATTACTAATCTCCACTTTGAAGTAAATGACCAAGGCTGTCCACACTGATTGGGTTTGGCTTTCCTCACCAGCTAAGCAGTCATTTTCGAATCATCATGTCTGTTTAATCACTGTGATTAGAATGAAAATAATTTGAGTTATAAAACCGCTGTAATGTTCTAAATTCTTTTACACAAAAAAAAAAGAATATTCTTAATTTGCTGTTAGTTTAACCTAAATAAATATTAAGCAGCAGAGACACTTGGGGCTTTTGAAAGAAATGGTGCCAGTCAGCCAGAGCTCAGGTTTTCTCACAAAACTGATTGATGGCATGTAGACTAGTAAACAATCTATTTTGCAGCTCCTAACAGCTCCATAATGCCCTTGTTTTTCCAGTACCTGGATTGCCAGTCCAGGATTGCCGTGGAACCCCTGGGCTGGAGCCCAGCCCAGCCCAGGCACGGCTGCTCCTGCTGGGCACGACCCTGTGCCCAGAGCTCGGGGCAGAGCTGCACCTCACACAGGCAGAGCTCAGCGTGCCCGGGCACACCAGGCTGGCACTCACCTGGTAAAAGAGTGACTCAGGTACGAGACTGTTTTGTGTCATGGTTCAGGTGCCAGAAACACTGTGAAAACCAGGTATTTTCCTTATATCTGTGCACACTTTTCTGGATTTGCACTTGTCGTGGTTTGAATCTTGTTTTCCCCCAGAGGCTAAGAAAAGTGGTAGACCCCAAGGGGTGGAAACCCCTGGAAGTTTTGAAGTTCTGTCCAATGGGCGCTCCTGCAAAAATGTCAACATTCCACAAGCTCACCGGAAGAGATGAGTTGTAGGTTTTGGGTTGTTGTTAGAAGTGGTGGCCATGTTGTAGAGCCACGAGGAGGGGGCTCTGAGCCCCTCGGGCCTCTGGGGCCTCCCAGCCCCTGGCTGGGGGGGATTGCAGAGACTTGGAACAGTGCTAGACTGGGCTAAGTGTCTGTAGTTATGCCAGGAGATGTTTTCTTTCTCCATGGGCGCAGAGCAGCAGCCGACACTGACCAGAGAAACGGTGGCAGAGAGCCAGGACAGATAAAGACCTGAACTGAAGAAGCAGCAGAAACAACATGCAGCACCGCAGAGAAGACTCCTGGAAAGGAAGAGAGAGAGAGAGAGAGCAGCTGAGAGACAGAGTTCTGGGGGTAAGACTGATATCAGATTCCCCCAAACTCCTTTGAGATCCCTCTGAGAAAAGAGGGACATGGACTCCTATTTTGGAGAGCAGTTTTGGACATGCAGCACCGGAGAGAGAGAGGAGCTGAGAAGCTCAGAGCGTCCCGGAGCTGGACCGGGACGGCCAGATGGAATGTGGGGGGAGTTGACCTTGGCTCCCCCCTCGCACTGCTGCCACGGTGGCAGCCTGAGAGACAGGGCACAGAGGCCATGCAAGGAACTTGAATCTCCTGGAGATACCAGACCGTCACGAAGACCCCCCCGTGCCTTCGTGATATGACGTGGTGAAACGACCTTGTCTGGGGTTACGAAGCCCACGGAAGACCCCTTTGCCTGCGTCAAGGGGCCAAGGGAGAGTTTGGATACCTCCCTCATGAGTGCTGGCAGAAATCCAGCTATCAGCTGCTGCATGTGGAGAAGACAGACAGAACCTGCTGCCTCAGAAGACGCTGCTGCTTAAGGACTAGAAGAGATCTGTCCTTCTTTCCCTCCTGGACTTTTATTTGGAGGGGAGAAGAGATCTGATCATTGTAAATACATATGTCATGGTAGAGATAGTTTGTGATCATGTGTATAATGTGATGTTATATTTATTTGTACAGTCATTGTAATATATTCCCTTTCCCCCATTTGGAGTCTGGTGTGTTTTGTCTGGAAAAACCCATCTCACATTAGGTTGAGATGTGGGAGGGGGGAATGGAGCTAGGGAATTGGATTTTGGGGCTATCTCAAACCATGACAGCACTGGAATGCCCAAGGTATTGGTAACCCAAGCACTCCCAGGCACAGTTTACCATTTGTTGGAATGGTGAGAAGAACCATAAAACTTTTCAAGCTTTGCAAAATTTCTGAGCAAAAATATTTCCTCTCTCAAGGCTCTAAACAATCAAAAAAATCCTTATAGCCCAGGACCAAATACCAAATCCTGGTTAGCACAAAGCAGGGCAAAATAAAACTATCCAAAGCAGCTGCAATTAACTTCAGAACTCTACAGAATCTAAATATACTGAATGACTTTTGTGGGGGTTACACAAACTCATCCTCTAAAAACACACATACAGAAAGAAATCAAGTAAAAAAACTCAGTATATACATTGACTCACTGAATTATGCTGTTTTGGAAAAGGGTGTCCTGCAAAGCAAAGCCTCATGGAGCGTCCCTTCAAAGGAAACTAAATCTGTAAACATTCTTCAGCTCAGTGTCACAGCAATTTCTGTTTATTTTGCAAGTGTACATTACATCAGTGTTTCAGTCCTTTGCCAGAGCCACTGACTGTTCAACCAGAATTACA
Source organism: Pipra filicauda (assembly GCF_003945595.2). Lineage (NCBI taxonomy): Eukaryota > Metazoa > Chordata > Aves > Passeriformes > Pipridae > Pipra > Pipra filicauda. The sequence goes on from NW_024104448.1 coordinate 1,183,965, forward strand.
CCTTCTTGAAGCAGTAACCACTGATTTAGCCGAAGATTAACATGCACTTATTTTTTTTGTCAACTAATATATTGAATAGATTTATATAGAAAATAAAGGCTATTACAGTATGTAATTAACTCAGAAATATTCTCAAGGCTTAACTGTCCAATGCAGTGACCAAACAATAAATTTATGTTTTCATTAGCCATGTTAGTGCTGTTGGAATTGGGCACAAGTTTCTGCAGGGTCATCACACACCAAAAATCCACACAAAATTCCAATTTTCTTAGTCAGTTTTTAATTCTGATGAACATTCCAGCCCGCTCCCACCCCCCAAGTTCTTAGCGATTATATTCTTTCTGAAAGCCTTTTTCTCAGTCAGTGACAGTGACTGAAGGGTGTTGGCACCTCTCGGTGACTTTGCTATTTTAGCAGGTTTGGGATAAAGCAACTTGGTTACTCGGTGCTGTAAAACCGAGTAACCTTCTGCTCACCTGCTACCCTGATTTTTTTGCAGAATTTGGTTCTAAATTTGTTCTCATTTATACAGCTCTGGGTTTTTTCCCACCTTCCCCCCTTTCCTGCACCGCTTTGTTTTGGGGATGTGCAGCCAGCTGTTATCACAGGTCACTGGTGCACAAGAAAAATGAAAAGTCTGCTTAAATATTGCCTGTTAGTGCTGCAGTACTTGGAGCTCCCCCAAATGATCCCTACTCTCATTTACGTGACCTAGTTAATTTTCCCCTCAACGCTTTCAAACAGAAACCCGTCACTGGGTCTGAGCGAACAATCCCAGCCTCACCCCGGGCTCGCATTTCCATCCCCAAGTAGTTTCCCTTCCCCGGTCCCTGCCCAGCAAACCCTCCCCGTGCCGGCTCCCGCAGCCGGGCTGTGCTGCCATCCCAAACTCACCTGGGTGCGCTTCTGCGGCACAAAAGGATCCCTCCCTCCCTCCCTCCCTCTCTAACCCCGGCTGAGGGCGATTAAGCTGCGCGATTCTCTGGGGCCCGGGGCCCTTTAGCAGAAGAGTTTTGCTTTTCCACCCGGCCAAGTGCTAATTTTGTGCATGTCAGTACACAAGTGTCTGAGCAGTTCCATTCACAACAGTCAGACTACTTACATACTAAGGATTAATTACACATTGAAGACAGATTTGCCAGTGATTGCCATTAATTGCGGCTGCAGTGATTTGGGTCCTTCCATGAGAGTCAGCATAAGTGCACATGCCTTCTTTGCAAAAGTTTCTGGAATATTCTCAACTCCAAACATAATGGAAAACGACAAATTAAAACAATACTGTATTTTAATCATGTGTCTTCTAGGACTGTTCCAAATATAGCATTTTCCTTTAATTTCTGCAAAGGGCTCAGCAGATGTGTGTGGTGGAGGCAGACTGAGATGGAGAGAAAGGAAGGAAATGCAGGGCTAATAATGATATAAAGAGATTTAGACTTTTAGGAGTCAAGTCAATTTTCATCCTGATTGATCATAACCAAATACAATAATTGCCAGTTAAAATACCACTCCAAGAGGGCTCAGTGCTGTAAGGCAGCATCAGAAAAGCTCAGCTTCAGCCACCATCTGCTAACAAGGCTCCTTTCACGAGCCAGGGCTTTGCATGAAATGGTCCTAAATCGTAGGCAAACAAATATGGAAGCTTTGTTAGAACAAGGCTGCATTTCCCAGCCTGACACGTTCCTGACACCCATCACCGAGGGCCCACTCTGAGAGCAGGAAAAACACCGAGCTTTGCTTTTAGTGAGCCCTTCTGAAAAGGTGCCAGAATTTCTTTTCTTTAATATTACTCTTCCTTTGAGCCTGTTTTCCTGTCACAACACAGCCACGTGGTTGGGACAAGGTGCTCCTTGTGTGTGTGGGTTGCTGTCAGACACACAAAGGTGTGTCTGACACCCAAAGGTGCTCAGATCTGGAGCTCAGGGAAGGAAGGAGAACATTGCACCTGCTTCTTTCACATTCTTTCCTCAGCCTTTTTTCTTTTTTTTTCCAGTAATAAAAAATGTATAACTGGGAATTCAGAACATCTCAGACCTTCACTTCAGATATCCTGCATAGATTTTAGTCATGTTTTGGTGTAACCGGCAACAAAATTGTACTTATTGATTGCTGCCATTAAAATTCACTGATCTGCTACACCAAAGCCAGGTAACATGCTTTGAGCTGGTAATGGTTCATCAGGGAAAAGGAAACCTTCTCTGGTGCCTTATCCAAACTTAACAAGCAGATTTTTTTTAGAACAGCAATGAAAATTATCAGTTCAGCTCACATGGTACCTGAATGGTGAAGATGTGGGTTTATATTATGACATATTTATATCTATGCAATAAATTTTGTTATAACTTTTCTCTGATAGCTAATGATTATCTAAAACATCCTTATCCTAAAGAATCACAATTTCTAAAATAAACCCCAATCAATATTTTTATTTGTCTAATTTATATTCAACTTGCCATATTATCAATTAGAACAGTATGCAAAAAAATTTCCACTTTTAAGTTTTGACAAAGAAAATTCATCTTTCTAATGACTATATGAAAAATTAAAAGTAAACACATATATTAATTTATAGCTATTTATCCATAATTAAACCAATGTCTAAGTGTCTCTGTGTATAGCTAAAAGACACAAGGAAATGAGAAATGTATAGTTTATCTATACACATAATAAAAGCAAAATAAATACAGGCTAGTCATTTTATATTATCCTTTTGATCTCAGGCTACCAGTGGAAGACATAATCTTTTATTTATATTATGTGAGGTAAAATTTTGAGACAGGATTTTCTGTGTCTATCTTCCTGCTCACTCCATAATTAAGCCTGTAGGGCTGCATGGTTTAGTTTTTAATGCTGTACTTGTCAATGTCTGTTACCACTAATTTAAAGTTCACAGCTCCATATATCATAAAAATATGAGGGCAGACCAATTTTTATATATATATATATATATACAAAAAAACAACCAACAAAACAACACCCCCGTTTTGAGTTGAGGGGGTAGCGAAGTTTTCCTGTGTCTTCTCTTGATGATTTCGTTTCAAACAGAGCTGATTTACAGAGAGCACAAAGCTCTAGTGACATGTGCTTTCCTCCACACCTCCATATCTTCCCCCATATATATCTATCTATCTATATGATTAGGATAAAATCATTGCCTTCATTAGTATGTTAGCCTGTTTAATTTAGCTCCAAACTTGCTAACACAGTCACTCCTACCAAGATCAACTATGACACTCACTATGAAGAAAAAGCACCTCTCATTTTCCACAAAACATTACAAGGTCAGATCCGTGCCTTTCATCTCTTCCCACCTTCACCAGACTGAACAATAGGCAGCAACAATCCTGTGATATCCACAACTAATTTATCCCACAAGAAGACAGGTAGCACTCTGAACAGCCCTGCTGCCTGAATAGGTGCAGTAAATAAGCAGCTTAATGGTAGCCTTTCAGGCAGGAGGGCAACATATCACAGCATGGCATTTTTATAATCTTCCTGGCATGCCTACAGCCAGGAGCACAGAGCCAGCGCATGTTCCCTCTTCTGTCGGGCTCAGGATGCACGGAATCGTTAGGCTGTGACACATTGTGCCTTTAAGCAAGTTTAACTGTTTTATATCCCCTCTGATCTACAGCTTTGTACATCTGTTAAGTTGTCTCTTAAACTTCAGTCAGCACATCTGTAGATCTGCTCTCTCTGAAGCTCATTGCGTGGCTTGGGTTTTGTGGTGTTTCTTTGTATCTGTCCAGTGTTTATTTGCAAGGAATCCCTTTTGGATCAGTGAACTCTGAGCTGGAGCAAGAGACCACAGTTATATTGAAATGGGACACCTTCATCTGGCAGGAATCGAATGGGACACTAGGAACTTATTCCAATAACTTGAATTAGAAATGGGTGAAGTAAATCCCCTTTTCTTTATGTCTCTGAGCAGAGGAAATGTCTTCTCCCCACCCAAAGATGTTTTCTCTAGAGGCATAAAGGAGCCAGTTACTGGACTTGTCTCCCGGAGTGCCCCAGGAGCACTGATGAAATGGCCCCAATCAGGGATAGATGCACGAATTTGGAGGTGCACTGACTACCCTCTTAACCTCCCGATGATGTTGGCAGGATTTCAGATCCTGTTACATGTCAAGTGGCCTCTCTGACAGGAGGCAGCCCTTGCCAGTCAGCAGTCCCCAAAACTGCTGCACAGAGCCTGATGCAGGTAGTGCTGCATCAGCCAGCACTGAGCCAGCAAAGCAGGAAGCCCTTGGGATCCTAGAAACACAGAAGTCCTCTGCAAAGGAGTGTCTGTCAGTCCTACGGCAGCCTGAGGATGCCTGCAGAGGGGCTGATACTAAATTTATTCTATACCACTCTTTTATTGTGTTATACTGTGCATTGAAAGCCTTCATAGAAATTGCAGGCATATGGAAAGAGCACCTGAGTGGTCCCCAGTATAGCAGGTTTGGATAATGCAGAGACTGGTTGATGACATTTAAAGGTCCCTGTAAGCATAAATTCAAAGTCAGAAGGACCTCACAGCTTCTACCACACAGCCACTGCCATGCAACAATGCTACAGTAAACCTTAGGCTAAAATAGTTCTCTCTGCATGCACTTGCCAGCTTGCCTTCTGCATTTTTTTTTCTTGAGGAGCTTTTCCAAGTGAGGAAATACTGCAAATAAATAATGTAGAAGGTTATGAATCTTTAGATTTATTCCTACCTTGTATTGAAAGGTATGAACTGTTATTTTGCCAGTGCAAAGTTATAAACGGGCCCTTATAAACTGGTAACAGAAGCCTTTATTCAGCCAACATCATCAGTGGATGTGTGCAAGTAGTTCTGGTCAACACTGGTGTCAGTGACAGAATTTCCCATTATCTTTTTAATAAATAAGAGAAACTGAGGCACTAAATGTTTGTTTTACTGCAGGATAGATTCTTTTGAGATCCTACCCAGATATGGGTACAGCTTTTAGTTACTATTCTGCCAAGATATCAGTGAAATTACATAACTATCCACTTAAAAATACCTCTAGAAAATTACATTAAGCTACAGAAACTTCTTTTTTATTATTCTCACAGTTGGGATTTCAACCACTCTTATAAAATATCTCCACTTCAAACCTAGAGGCCCAAGAACTGGAATAGAAGCCTTCAGGTTAGACTAGATCAAACGAGACCACAGGCAGGTCTGGGAGGAAGTGTGTGTTTGTCAGAATTCCTCTGATGCAACAGCTCTTTATCTTGAGGTGGAGTTTGTGCTGGACAAGTGAGAAAGAAAAAGAGAGGCTTCTGCCCAGGTTTCCTCACCAGGATGCTCTCACACCCTTTGCCACCCTGACAAACGTGAACACTTGATTTATCTGTGTTTCCTGATCACTAAGAGGTGTCATCACTCCCTTTTCCCAGCACAGACACTCAGCTGCCAAGTTTGGCTCTTTAACCAACTCCTGAGCAGTTGGAGTTGCCCAGAGGAGTTTCCTCTTTCCTCCTCTGTGACACCTTTCACGCTCTCCCCAAAATGATACCCTGTGTTTATATATGATGGATTTTCCAGAACACTGAGAACAGACTTCTTAGTGCAGCATCATTACCCCTTTGCTTGGCACAGAAGTAGAAAAGAGCTTGTCTGAGCTGGCAACCATCAAGCTTTACAGTCTAACAAGTTCCACTACTATAATGAAAATCCAAAGACCTGGAAACAATATACAGAGCTTCCTTGACTAATTTTATTATGCAGACACATTTAATAGCTCCTGTTACAATCACATTTATAGCAGGAAAACAGTATTGGATTGTGACTATCACACTAAATCGACATGGATTATCAGTCATTAAAAAGGAACAAAATTAGCAGCAAGCAGTAATATTTTACACTTATCAAATCTACAGCTGGTCAAGGTTCATTACAACACTGTGCAATAAAGTCAGGAAGCATTGGCTCATTCTACAGAACATTTAAATCTCTATTGTATTTGTGTAGGATATAATTTCTGATAGCAATAAAGCCTAATAAAAGTTACACCCCGATGAATAAAGTGTTAATAAATTGACCCAAGACATTTAAATGGCTAATTATATTTGAGATAAAGGAGGATTCACTTGTTTCTATAGATTGTTTGAAGCTGTACTCGAACCAACTGCAAAATTATTTTATATAAATATATCTGTGGTATAAAATATTAATAATTCTAGCTCCTTTTTCAATAGATTAATAATTAATCAGAATTTCCTAACACATTTCCTATTCATCAAATGACTCATACCTCTCTTTAAATCATCCAAGCTTTGCATAACTTAACTTTAACTATTCCCTAGATTTTGTTTTATTTAAAAGTATTGACACCAACTATGATTAACTTTTGTGAAATAATAGTACCCTGTGACACTACTTATATGATATGCAAGAAGACAGGCCAAACAAGCACAGTGCCAGGTCAGGGTGTTCATGCAGGAGAACTGTGGTGCTGAACCTCCCAGGATCCTGAATTCCATGTGCCAGGTTTGATTTGGGTTTGTGTTTTTTTTTAATAGGTTGAGGGGAATTTTACATGTGAAAGTGAAACAAAGCCTCTTGAAACAGAAAACATTTTCCACATTGCAAAAGGAAAATTTCTGTCTCTTTGCTAACATGTACTTCATATTTTTGTTCCATTTGGAAGACAGGTGCACAAGAACTACAATTCCCTATGACACGGGAATTTTCACTTTTGAGCAGCTTAGTCTTTTTTTGTGTTGAGTTAGAACTGAACTCTACTACTGCTAATTAGGTCACCTGGCACAGGAGAGAAGAGGACATGTCCTCCCAGCAGCTTGTTGAGTTTCTTCTCTAGGATTGCTGAAGGGAGTCTCCCTACCCAGCTGACTCATTCTGTACATCAGATTATGTGTAGACGTGATCTTTGTGTGGCAGGAAGACTAATCAGGATCATATTGACCACACTGAACTAAGCCACTGCAGTTTGCAACTTTTGTCTCTCTCCTGTCACATTTATCTTCCAGCATAAGCTACAGAATTATAAAATGATCTGGTATCTGAAATGCTATCAATCTTCAGTAAATTTTTACAACTGATCCCAGGTTAAAGAAGTGTTTACAAACAGGCAAATGTTCCATTACCATGCTGGGATGTCTGGATAGTGCTGAAATCTTCGACTGATTGTTGCAATCTTATTTTATAGCAAGGTATCCAGCTCTGATGGAGAAGAAACTCATGGTTTTAAAAAGGTTATGCCCTTTCCCACTGCCTCTGCTTTTGGGGCTTTTGTGTGTTTGTGTCAGACAACCCCACACCCTGCCCTGTATCCCCTGTGTGTGGGAGGGCTCTTTAGGGCGGGGGTTCAGCAGAGCCCCGGGAGCCCTGTCAGCTCCCTGCCACTGGCTGTGTCCTGTCCCAGCAGCTGTTCAGACCCAGCTCTGCCCTGCAGCACCTGCAGAACTCCCTCTCTCCTCAGCACTGCACCATCTGTGCTGAGCACGGGGGCACTTCTTCCTCCTCCCTTTCTTCCTGTCCCTCCAGCCCAGACTAACAGTTTTCAACCCAGAGGGGTGAAGAAGGTGCAACACCAGAGTTCCAGCTTCTATTCCCTTCTTTCAATTCCCTAGCTCCTAGGATTGAAGCAGCTTAAAGCTGAAAGGCAGTTCAAGGCACCCTGGAGAACCTAAAAAAATACTAGTCACTTATTTTGAAATATTATAGTTGTCTTAATATTTTGTGTGACATCATAACTACCAGACATCCAATGACATCTGAATATTTCAGTCAATTCATAAACAGTAATTTCATGTGTACTCCTTACTGAGCTGGTAAATTCTCCAGATATTCTGCAGTGGGATGAAAGCCCATCTTTGTGGCTGTGTTACATTAATGTCCCACACACAGCATTAGACAGAATTCCATCTGTCTATATACTGCATTTTCTAATGCATGGAAAAAGCAGCCTGTGTCCTTTGGTGGAAGCATTCATGTGTTGGAGGGAAATGACATCAGGAAAAGTCACTAAGACCCAAATAGGGCATTTAGTAGGGAAAATGCTTTCTCCACTGAAAACCTGTAAAACCCCTACATTATTAACCTTGTCCAATTCTGTTAGTAGATACAAAATCTTTCATTAGTGATCAGGATGAAAAGTACTTGGCAATATTTACCATTAAAAAAATCTTGTATTTTTGAAAGGTATGAACACATATGTCACAGGAGGCTAAAGGCTCATTTGCTCCATTGCACTTACACAAACATGCAGGGGTACAAACACTTCACAAAGGCATTGGGCACTCTAAGCCTAAGTTGGTCAGGTTACCAGCTCATGATTGCAATATCTTGGTTCCCAGCTCATACACCTCTTGTGTAACTGGAGGTCTAAGACCAGGTACAGTAGAGGCAAACGCTCTGAAACTATAGTTACTGCAGCTGAAACAAACCCAACCTTCCTGCATTTCCTGCAATTCAATGTGAAAATTCTGGTTCTGTGTTGAAGAACAAATACCCATCTTGCTAAGGAAATCACACGGTGTGAAACATGCAATTGATATTGCTGTTGTTAAATAGAATTTGAAGTGTCAATAGCTGCAAAACCAGTATTTACTTTTCCCCCTTTGATGTTTTTTCAAAATTCTGTACTAAAATCCCAAAAGCCTAAGGGTGTTTGTTCTTATTCAAAATAGCTTCAGTCTCATCAATGCACTACCTTAATTCTTTGCATGCTCAATTTCCTTCTTAAAAGAGATCTGCATTGTGTGTTTTTGCAATGGATTCCCGAGCAGGTGTCAGGTTTGAAATGCAGCCCCAAGCACGGAGCAGCCACTGAGCCTCCCTGGGCACCCCCTGTCTGCTGGGAACACCTGGCAGCAGAGGAGTGGGCTCCACGGGGAACCTGCAGGGGTGTCTCACATTACCCCAGCAGAGCTGAACACAAACTGGAGATTTTAACAGAGGTGCCCCTACTCTGCTTCCCACTGGCCGTCTGCCTCTGGACCTCAGTGTGCCCCCCACGTGTTTTATTAGAGTATAAATACTAAAGGAAAGTAATTTGGAGGGGGGTTATAAAGAGGGTGTGGGATTTTCTGAGTTCCAAATAGCTATCTTCTATAGATAGAGTGGAAAAATATTTCTCCTTTCCCTCAGGGCATATGGATGTGAAAATTGCCCTGTGCCAATCGCCCTCGGGTACCCGGCTCTTATGGAAGCCTGGGAGAGGTTACATATCTGTCTTCTCTGACTTCTCCAGCAGTATTAAACCATTTGACTTATAAACTACATTACAGATGCTCTGTGTCATCTAGGTTCATCCCACCTACACATTAAATATTTCCATTTTCCCATAGGAGCCTCTGTAAATAAGCAGCATGAGATCTTATCCTAATTAATTTAAAATATTGTGTATTTCCCTGTTTTCCTTAATCAGTGGCAGAGTTTCACAGGTTACTCCAATTTTCTAGTTGTTCAGGAAAGGTATTCTAGAAAGGTTGAGGTTTCTTCTGTCACATTAACCTTGCTCAAGCATAAATCCAGGACTGTAAACAGCAGTTAAAACTGAAAAACTCTTGAATAGGAAACTAATTGAGAGTCACTGGGAATGTTCATAATGTTGGCAAAAAAAGGTTCCACAACCTGTCCTTTCTTTAACAAGCCATTCAATAGCCATCAGACCATAGAACTGGAGTAAACAGAAATCATGTTCTAGAAGCACAACTCACAAACATGAAGGGAGAGTCCCAGGAGAGCTGGAGGAATCATCTCTGGGAAGACAGATCAGTTAAATCCCTGAAAGGCAAAATGCAATCACATTTATTCAAAGATGACTTTGATCTTTTCAGCTGAAGTGTTGTGAAGTTTTAACTTTTTTCCTGAATATAAAAATATTTTCATTACAGCCTGGTTCCCTGAACATGGAGATTACTGAGAACTCCAGCTTAGGAAGAGCTGTGGGTACTAGAATTTCAAACCATCCACTTGCATGTAAGTCAGTCCCTGGCAAATTCTAGGAGTTCTGAATGCTCAATTTATCCTCAGCTTTATTTATTTATTTATTTGTTGTAGCTCGCTTTTCTCAGCGAGTGTACCACATACCCATACTGAAAAAATAAAATTAATGATGAATATTTATGGCCTGAACTAATCACCCAGAGGTTTTCTTAAGCAACCATAGGGACGGGGAAAAAAAAAAGGAAAAACAAAAAAAGCAGCAGTACCACATGAGATGGAGAGAGAAGCACAATTAGATGTGAGGAAACTGCTCTCCATGGAAAAGAGGAGCCAGCCTGGACTGTCTTCAGACTTAACCCACTCACAAGCATCTCCCTAATCTTCACTGCCACCCTGGCAGAAAGCAGGTACTTGTCTCGCTGGGAAGCATCTCAAGGCCAGCTTTATTGCCACGCTGTGTCTGTGGCTGGGCCTGTGGAGCTTTCTCTGCTCATGGACGTGCTCTCATGGCCTTTCCTGAAGAGAGACGGAGTTGTGGGAGAATGTCAAATGAAGAAAGCAGCTAGCTGCTGGCTTGAAAAGGTGTGCTTTGCATAAGTTGTCAAGGAAAGAGCACAGACAGCTCCCAAAACTGAAACCCAGCAAAAGGGAGGAGAATATTTCCTCCTGTGGAGGTGCTGCTGCACAGCAGAGCCGTGAGCAGGGCGATGGGACACTCACAGCACCACAGCAGAGTGCAGCACAGCCTCGGGCAGCATTCTGGAACAAAAACCCTCCTCTGGGCCACTTGAATCACTGCATTGTTCAGAAGAATGTCTCTCCATAGTTTCTTCCAGAAAACTCCTAAACCCAAAGTGACTAACTGCAGAGAGGGCAGTGGAAGATCCGTGAGCTCTAGTGCTGCCCAGCTGTGCCATCAGCACCAAGTGTGCTCTTCTGAAAAGCAGGAGTGTTGCACACAGCACTGGCTCACTGTGATGTACTCCCTCCATGAGCACTGGCACAGCCATAAAACACCCAGAACTGCTCACAGCCTTTGAACTCCAGCAGGTTAGCGAGGCCCATTGAAAAGATTTCGATGCCAGCTGGGACTGAAGACATATGACTGACTTCTGACTTGCTTTAACTCTGGGGAATCATAAATTGGAGTTGAGAAATATAGAACAGGAAACAAACAAACAAACAAAAAGGAATGAAGGGAATAGTGAAAAGCAAAAGGAGAGGATAACGAATCAGAAAAATGCATGACACATAAATGGGCAAATATTGACCTGGTGAGGAATCACATGAGAGCTGATAAGACAAAAAGATCCTTAATCAAATATGCACCAGCGAGGCAAAAATGTTCTTCAAATTACAGTGGAGTTAGAGGGGAAAAGAGAAAACACAGTAAAGCTTTTAATGGAAAGATGTTTATGCAGATGAACTACTGTAACAGGCAGTTTCCATCAGTTCCACCCAGCCCATCTCTCCCATGTTCTAGCACATCATCTTGGGATTCAAACACGGACTTGCACAGATCTATCACAGATGTAACGCCGGTGAACACTGCAAGAATATATTAAAATCTAGTGACAGTTTTGAGGACATTATTCCTGCAAGTCACTGCTGGGAAATGGAAAAAATTATAACAATATAATGAGAAATTATTATAATAGTTGCAGAGTATTCGGAAAAGCAGAATGTCTGGTTGAAAAGGGATTATTCTGCATTGGAAAGTTTGCTGTTTCTGACACAGTAAGGAAGTAAAAGTTGCCATTTTCTCAGGCACACACCATGTGGATATTTGTACAACCAACAGAACAAAACTGTCTGAAAGCCTGTATGAGGACATGGCAGAACACTGCCAGCACTCCTTACCATGCTGCTCTGCAAATATTGAAACACCGAGATGGAAACATGCACACTATCTCATCAGCAACTTTCCAAGTACAGCAGCTCATCAAGTACTTACCTAATGAATCTAAATCTCAGTAAAAGGGAAAACTGTTGCTCAGTGTCTCTTTGGAATCCTTCCTTGCAGTTTTCCTTGGGCCTCTGAGCAGGAAGCAGACTGTGCAGAGTCACAGAGATAATTTACTGCATTCTCAAGGACAGACAATTCTTCCAGATTAAACAACATTCACTCTCTGCCAAAAGCTCAGCTTCAAAACTGCCAAAGCATGAGCACAATGAGGTGCTGCTCAGACCTTTCTGTGCATGGCAGGATAAAACACAAGACGTGTGTGCCTAAAGGAATCCAGATAATGAAATAATCTTTAATCTTTGTCCTTTCAAGGCACTCTCAGCACCTGTTATCCTTGATAGTGTCACAGGAAAAAAAGTGTGTGGATTCATCTCAAGGCTGGTAATTGTTTAAGCTAATTACTCATTTGGAGGTGGTGTGATTACCAGCACTCCTTCAGGTGCAACAGTGGCCACTTTTGTTCTGGCCGATGCTTCACAAAGCAAGAAAGTTGCTGTTCCCCCTTCTCTGTTCTTACAGGAAGATGAACTCCCACACTGCTTAAAATCACTGCAGTGGAAGAGCCTGGCCAGCTGGTTCAAACAAATCTTCAGTAATTCATTCGACAGTCAAGCACTCCTGAATTCATTCAACCTCGTTACAGCAGCAGCTCAGCGTTCAGGGGCTTTCTACAGAAGTGTATTTTTTTTGTTTTCCAACCCACCGTTTTCTCTCAAGCCAGAATCACCTTTACCACTATAAATATGAACTAGATCTCTAAGTAATGTGTTTTCATTTGGCTTTTTTTTTTTCCTAAATCAGTGGTGGTTGCAAATCACCAACACTCGTGCTGAACAGACAGGAAACACGTGCTGGAATCAGGCATTTTGGTGCAGCTCTGCAAAGGCACAAAATGGGGGAAGTTCAGTTTTATGAGCACAAAGATGCCAAGACACTGCCTTTTCTTTGTAACTTCAAAATTCTTTTAGACCAAAAATCCTTTCCAGGCCCTTCTTGGGACCACATGCTAAAGCCAGCCCAAGCTGTTTTCATGGTCTGAGGAAGAGCTCAGATTGCTTCTCTTCTACTCTGTCTTCAGTAAGTACTTTACCTCCATCTGCCCAGCCAAATACCAAGCAAATGTCTCCCAGCCTTCAGCCAGGGTGAAGTATCAGTATTTAGTGTGGAGACTGCTCATTCCTCTCAGCTACTGATTTCTAACTCACAGCAGTTCAGAGGAGATCTGTGCACTCTTCAACTCTCCAGGTGTTCAAAACTTGACTGGACAAGCAACCTTACCCAGCAACCTTGCCCAGCTCTGAAATCGGCCCTGCTTCCAAAGATTCCTCTCAACTTGAATTATTATGTGGTCCTTTATGGGAAGAATTGGTATCAATGGAGATGCACCTGGCTTTTCTCAAGGCATAGGGATAAATAAGGCAGTCAGATGAAGGTCACCAGTCTTTTTCCAGAGTGCAACTGCTGTGGGCAAGAGGAAGTGGGCAGGAATACCCAGGGCCTAGGCAGGGAAACTGCTCAGCAACCAGCTTTTATTCCATCAGCACACAGATAACAGTCAAGGAAGGAAAGGCAGCAGCAGTAGTGGTTCTGCTCAGCTTGAATTTCCATTCATGTGTCTGTACAAACAGCAGCACAGGTCCTTCAGCACTGCTTTTCTCCACAGTAGGCCAAGCTTTTTAAAATTTATATCTCCTAAAGAGAAATAAAGGAATAGCATATTCCTCATTTCAGAGAGAAATCTCCTTAAGGATTTCTTCAAAATAATAATCAAAGTAATTTTTACTTGGAAATGGGAAAAAACAGATTATTTTGATTTATTTAATTGTCTTTAGTTTTCTAAATGTTAGATTACATAAAAATACAGTACCATAAACCAATCATTTTAAAGCACAATACAGCACATTGCTTTGATTTTCCTTTTTAATGCTCACCACTCAGAGACTGCTTCGGGTTCTTAAATAATTGGGAAGACAATTGTAGCCCCTCAGATTCCAGTGGTCATTAGCAGCTAAAGATCCTAAAGAGCTGCACTGCTCCAAGCAGCAGAGTGGTTTTATGCTCCTAAAGAGGCAATTAATACTTCTGTATTGTTTTGTTGTCATCAGTTTGAGGATTGTCTGTACCTTGGCAGAGGGCATTATTTATGCTCTAGTTTGCTCTTGAGTGGGAATCTTTGCTGACTGACTGATGTCTTCTGACATGTCTTACACAGGAGGGATACAACACTGGAAAGAGAAAAGCAGCAAATAGTGCATCCTTTGAGAGCCAGCAGCACAATCCTCAACATCAGCATCACTGCTATGTTCTCCACAGCACCTACTTTTGCCTGGAAGACAAATGTACAAGGGTGGGATTTTTTTATACTATATTTAGGCAATTAATATTATATCACCACGTGTCTCTTCAGGACATGCTCTGAAAAGAGAGCTCTGCTCTGTCCATGCTTGCAGCTCACGTTCTGACACCACCACAGCCATCACTCTTTCTTTCTGCTTCCTTTCTCCAGCACAGATTCAATGCCATTTGATGCTCTGGCTGTTCTCCCCATAATACTGAACACATCCATCTCTACTGCTTCATCTGCTAGCTGGTCAAACTGGGCTGAATGGTGCCACTGCCACCAACATCTGACCCTTTCCTTAGGAAATTCTCTCCCACCTATTAGTGCCTAGAGTGTTCCTAGGGACCCTTGATCTCTTCCTTTAATTGTTGTCCTTATTCTGGTCCACTTTCTGCTCATCTGCCCCCTGCAGAAGTACCTTGAGATGCACAAAGGAAAGGCCTATTTATTCCTTGCCAGGAGAGCTGCTTTCTGTTTTCTGATCTCACACATACAGACATCACAGGCAAGGAAAGCCAAAACTCATCAGGTGAAAGAAAAGTTTAAGAAAAATAATGTAAGGAAAAAAAAGGACCTAAGAAAAACATACCTAGAAATTACTTGGAAAAGAGCTGAGGTGCCCCTTGATACCAGGTGAGGAAGAGCCACAGTGTACAAACAGCATGTGTAGGAAGGAGTCAATGCATTTTGCTGCAAACAATCCCCATAACAGAGCATCTGTCTCATCCACCCTGAATGTTGCTCTATTACTGGCAGTTTCCCTGGAAAACCAGAACTAAAGAGAGCAGGCAGTGAGTTCTCCCCAGAGACAGCCCCAGGGGCCTGTGCTGTGACACAGAGCTGCACTGAGCAGGTTTGCTTATGCTGAAGGCTGGCAGAACTCAAGGAGCTGAGGAGATAATTACTGCCCAGCTGCTCCCAGGAAAGTTTCCTGGTGCTCCTGGCAGGAAGCCCTTTCACCCTGGAAGGACACACCACTGACTGAGAAGGCTGAAGCAGCAGGTAGTGTGGCAGAGCATGAACTGTGCTACATGCTATCCCAGAGCTAAAGTGACTTTTACCCATCAAAATTAAAAGGAGTCTTTAACAGATTTATGAAACTAATAAAAGTTCTCTCCCCACAAAACAAGAATCTAGGAGTACAAAACAGGGGACAGCAAGGTTTGCAGCTTCCTTCTAAAAGTCACCACTGTTTTAAAGGTCAGGTGTATCTAACCAGGCTTGCTCTCCTGACATGGCAAAAGGCATTCTTGGAGCTAGGTGAATTTTCAAATGAATAAAAATGAGGGGTTTGACCCATTTTTTGGCTCATAAAAAGCTCTCAAAATCTTGAAAGAACAAGACTTCAAAAAGATGATGTCTCTCATCTCAGACAGGTCTTTACTTTGGAAGCTGAACCCAGCAACCCCCAGTTAAAGGCCACTGTAACCCAGTGACAGCCCCAGAGCACTGGGCCACAGGGACTGCAGGCAAAGGCTGGAACCTCTTGCTCATCCAGTCAAGTCACAACCACACACTGATGGTTCCACAGGAATGGTTCAAACGACAGGGATCCTACATTTCTGCTTGCACTACTTCTTACAGAGACATGGAGACATGTTAGGATGGTGTTAGTATTTCAGAACTATTTGTACTAACAAGCATAGTAAGATGATTTAAGCAGATAGGGCTTATTTACCCAAACTTTACACCTTTGTAACTCAAACTTTACACCTTTGTAACTCAAAGTTTCAGCTGGCCCAACTCAGGTACCTTTTTTCTTTCCATAAAGCAATATGGTCCTTCCATCCCTGGATGTATCTGTCCCCCTCACCATCTTTCACTGAAACCTTTTCTTCTTTTCCTGACCAGCATGTAAACAAAAATATTGAACTGCTGGATTAACAGTGAGACAATCTATATTATTTTGCCACCTTCTATGGATTTATTTAAACATGGAGACAAATCTAAGATTATAATTTCACAGCAGCAAGAGTAAAAGAGGCAGTGCCTGAACTGACTGTATTAATAGCCTAGTAATGTTACCTAACTTGCTAATATTTTAAACCAAATTTTGCTGTTAGTGACTGCCAAACTCATAATCAGAAGAAAACTGCCCATTTAGAAACATCTACATTGTACACTGTTGTAAGTGAGAATACTGCAAACCTCATGCACTGCAACTTGTTAATGTGGTACCCTGGCACCACAGATTGAAATACTTCCACAGATTTAATGTGTCCTTTTCCAGTGTAATGACTTGGTGAATAAAAATGAATGTTTTTCTCCAACATGATCCCTCAGCTCCTTACTGAAGATTTCAACTCATTTTACAACACATGATGAAGCATCTTCCTTGTTATAATGTGACAATGGCACTACTGAGCACAACAATTTGAGCCTGAATGTGCCACTGCAAGACAGAAAAAATCTGAAGAGGCAATTCCACCTAGAACTATAAAGCAAATGCATAAGAAAGAGGAAGAAGAATGATTAAAGATGCATTAGCACAGTCTGAAAAACAACGCTCTCGACAAAAGAACCCTTGGTACGTCTGGTAAAAGGGGAACAGCACAGAGATTATCTGAATGAGAGACAGCCAAAGAATCTGAGCCATTCTGACAGAGTCTCACTGAAACACTTGAGATGGAAATGTGTCTGTTCAGACAAAGTCAATTTGAAACAATCTTGCTATAAAAGATATCACTTCTGAAAAACTTTTAAATCTAGGGAAAAAAAATCTTCCTAATTAACCAGCTCAAGTATTAAATTTGGCACAGGGAATAACCAAAACTATGCTAAGTGTGACCCAGAAACCTTTATCTCAAATAAATTCATTTACAACAAACCGGTTCATTGCCTTATGCCAGCTCATAACACATCGCTTCTCCTGAAACTTCTTTGTTTGGTCTCAACTCCTGATCAGAAAAAAACCCAACCACAAAACCCAGCAACTATTGAGGTTTTGATGGGGTCCAGGTCAGAGCCCTGATAATCAGTGTGCCCTCAGAGAGAAGCAGCTGCTTGGACCTTTTGTTTTGGGCTGAACTGATCTTGGCTTACAAAGTACACTCAGAGAGACTGCCCCAAAGAAGATGTAAGTAAAGCCATATCTCTATTTGACATTTTAAAACCCCTCCCCCCCCTTCAGTTCTCCTGTCCACTATTTTTAAAAAATAAAAAAAACCCACCACATTGAACCTCCTCTGCTGAACAGGCTGAGCCATGTCCTGTGTTGCAGAACTGCAGCAGAACCCACACGTTGGCTCAGTGACCAGTCCCTTAATCTTTATCCACACGCTGGAGGCAACATCTCAAGCACCTGTAAGCTGGTTCCTCACATGTTTGGTAGCAGCCCCATTTCAGTTTGACAGCCTTCATTTAGGTCTCTGCACTTTCAGAAGGGAATGCATTACTGCTGCTGAAGAAAGTTAACTAGTTCTCCAGGCTCAAAACGAAATTAAGACTTATTAAGACTCAAATTGTGAGAGACACCTGCCTTAAAAACATAATCTGATGAGTTTCTACAAAGATCTAAAATACAAAATTTTTTTAAAAGCACACATTTTACATCTGGTTTGAGGTTTGCAATTGCCCACATTAAGCTATCACTTGCTTTTGCACGGTGCATGGACCCTTCAGAACACTAAAAAAGACTTGTATACACAAGTTTTAAACAGAATGCAGTATTCTTTCAGCTTTTGTAAATCTGAACATCTTATTGCCCCTCCAAACCTGTGCTGAACTTTGCACACAGGCACACTGAGTGCCCCCTCAGCACAGAGAAGCAGAACCCTGCAGATTCCAGCCCCATTCATTAGGAAGTTCTGCATCATTTACTTGTGTTTTCTAGAGAATTAGTTTGCAAAAAGTGTGGGAAGTTTCTGGAGTGATGGACCAGCACAGCTCCCTGCTCTGTGCAGTGTGTGACTGCCCAGCACCCCGGGTGTCTCACAGGGATGCACAGCCCGACTGAAGGGGAGATTCCTGAGGGAACTCTTCATTAAATCCCTGCCATTTATAACACTAACTCGTTACAAGAAATAATTACCATGGCAACCACTGCACACCAGGCATTTGCCAGCCAACAACAGTGGCTTCTTTGGGGGGGAAATGGGAGGGAAACAAGTCAAAACAAAAACTTGTAGAGAGGTTTGGCACAGTCAGCCACAATTAGATTATGCTTTCCTGTACTTTGTTTTCACCTAAAGACCATTTTCTATATTAATACACTGCTTCAAACAAGCAGCAAACATTTTAGTGTTTAGAAATACGACAGAGTACATCAACATTTCCCAAGGCATTGAACCAAAGGTGCTTTTACATAAAACAGCTCCTTCCATACTCCAATCCCTCTGATTTCACTGAGGATGCCCAGGCAAGCTCAGCTGATAGCTGAAGATGTGGGGAACCTGGCTTTGTCTGGTTTCTCCTTTTCCTGTCAGAATGTCTCTGTAATTCCCATTTAAACCTGGACACTCAAAAGACATTTGGATGCCCAGTCCCAGTACCTCAGAGGAGCCAATGACAGAAAACAAAACATGATTTCTCATCCACAAAAATGGAAGTAGTGCTGCCCTAACTGCTTTATTGCAAACATACTACAGACTGCAACAGGCTTGGATGCTCAGGGCAGTGGAATCACACAGCAGGATAAAGATGGACTCAGAACCAGGGCCAAGAGGGTTGTACAAAAAACAGACTGGAGGAGTCCAGATCTAGGCAAGACATCCTCACCAGGGTAAAAAACAGGAGTAGAGATGAACTAGGAATAGCTCAGTTGCCTTCAGCTCCCTCAGTCAGCACCACCAGAGAACCCCCTGTGCTCCCATGGGACTCACCAAGAGCTTTTTTTGTTATCTCCCAAGGCCCAAATCTGTCTCCACTGGTCAAGATTTCAAAGACTGCAAGACCAAGTGTGAATGGCCAGACTCATACCTTGTGAGATATTTAAAGTGTCCAAAGCATCCTAGACAATTTTAGAGAGCCAGTTAAGCTCCATCTGTTGTTTTTAATGCCTAGTTATCACAGAATGGGTAACAGGACCCGGGACCTGTGAGGATGGTGTTTGACATCTGCACAGTCGAGTGGAGCTGCTCAGCTGAAAGTTGCCCAGCCAGTTCTAGCCCATTCTTACACTTCACAATTGTGAGGCTTAGTTAGCAAAGTAACTCTGGAGGTTCTGGCCTCTGAAGGCTTGGAAAAGCATATTTCATCAGGAAGTTCTATAATATCAATTACAGATTTCAAAGAGCAATAAGGCAAAAGGTTCTGCCCCCTTCTGAGCTCCTCCCACTTGTTAAGCTTTCCCTTCCTTTCCTAGGCAAAAAATCACTATTATTTTACTTTATAGGATTAAAAAAAGCAAGAAAGTGAAACCCTGGGGGCAGGGAGACTTGGACTTTAAAGGACTCTGTAATGAAGTGTTTCATGGCAGTTAATCACTTTAATCGTGCTTCTTTCCTCAGTAAAAGTTTCCCTGTCTGTACTCTCCAAGTGATCTCCTGTCCTTCTCTAACACAATGCCCAGAGGGTCAGAGTGTGTTCAGCACTGGAACATTGGCCTGAGCAAAAGGCAAAAATCCCTTACTCTTCTGGCTGATTTTCTTCGGAATGCAATCCAGCATTGCCACCACCCTGAAATCCAGCACCCTGCACAACGTGCTTTTACTGTCACTGACAACAGGATCTGACTGTATTGCTCTTCAGCCATTAGCCTTCATTTTGTATTTGGGTTTTACAGTTCAATTCCACAAATGTGTTATTTTTTTTGGATGAAAACTGGAGTTTTCATGGCTGTAACTTGTTTTATTTGGGAAAAAAAAAAGGCTTGGAATAAAAAGACAGAAATAAGGATTTGAGACCCAGTCCAATGGTCTGGGGAAAGGAGAAAAAGAAAGGAGAAAACATCTTATGAGTTTTGATATTTCTGTCTCACTGACAAAGGAGATGAGATTCCCAGTGAGGTGCTGTGTGCACCCACCCCAATCTGATCATCAGTTATGGGAAGGAAGGACTCCTGATAGTAGTGGGGGCTCATTGACCTGTTCTGGCATCTGCCTGGCTCCCCTCTGCAGTGCTTGGCTTGGACACAACTATAGAGAGTGAGCTCTCAAGCATTTCTCAGTATTAACAAAGGGTGAACACTCTGTCTGTTTGTAAGTCAGTGATTATCTGAGGGGTTGCTATTTTCAAAGGGTGTTTCTTTTAAATTATGCCTATCTTCAGTCCTATTTTGAATACAACCTTTAGTTTACTATCCCATTGGAACAAGTTGTTGACTGCATTGAAAAGAAGCCATTTCCCTCCAAACACTGTAAAATGACTGTTCACACAGAAATAAACACTGAAACTTAGAGCAATGTCTTATATCTCCACAACTCCTTCCTCCCCCCACATTTGCTTCTTGACAACTACTAACAATAAATGTAAAAGTAATCCTGGTTTTTATTTGAAGCTATTTCAGCTATAAAAGAACCTTCCAAAAATGATTGAGGCTATGATTTAAACCCACAGGTAACCCCTGAAATCTGCTTTGAATAGCAACAAATGCCGAACAATATCTTGAGCGCTTGTAGCGAAGAAATCTAATCTCTGAACTCCTAAAGGTCAAGATTTCCTGCCTGGTAACATGGCTCAAGTGTAAATGCTCTGTAATGCTGCACTGGGTGATTGCTTTGCTCTCTAGACAATGTCAATTTTGTCCAAGTAGCGGCAGATGTGTTGTAGCATTAAGTCAGAATGGTGTCAAGGGCCCTTCTTGAGCAGTGTTGCTTCTCAGAGGAACTGGTCCTAAAGCCCTAGTCTATTAAGACCATACCCAAAAGACAGACATTTAAAACTTAAAGGATGCTGGAGAATCAAGGTGCTTTAGAGCTCTAATGTTTCACAGTCAGAAATCATCAGAGAAGAAATTCTCTTGTTATACAAAGGCACATCCTCAAATTGCACAAGCCTGCCAGTGCAGCTGAAGGAGCTTACACAGAAAAGTATTTAGCTCCAAATATTCTTCATTCCAAACTTCTTCCTCCTGAATTTCCTCAGCAAGGAGCTGCCATGGTGTCACAGATCATGGTCTCCCCCCACAAGGAATACTCCTGTGTCCCCTGGTTCCCTTACCATTTAT
Source organism: Pipra filicauda (assembly GCF_003945595.2). Classification (NCBI taxonomy): domain Eukaryota; kingdom Metazoa; phylum Chordata; class Aves; order Passeriformes; family Pipridae; genus Pipra; species Pipra filicauda. The sequence continues at coordinate 1,205,284 of NW_024104448.1, forward strand.
GCTCAATACCCATGGCAGCTTCAAAATCCTGCCCTCAAACTACTTTTGGAAACCATTCATCATTGGTCTGACCTCTCCAAGCTACAAGAGATGCAAAAACCAAAGAATTCATTATATTAAATACTATGCCTTTTCTTACCATACATTCTAAGTCCAAAAATAAGAAGATAGGGAAAACACATTCCATTTGCAAATAAAGAGCTGTAATGAGTCTGCTGAGGATCCAGTGCCCTTCAGTTCTGCTTAAGTAAAAGAAGCGGCTCAAAATGGTTCCAAAAGCAGCAGTGGAAGTTCCTCACACACTTTCCCACATCCCACTGTAGCACTTGTAGCTGTGTAACAAAGGAGAGTGAAACCCGTCCCAGCAGAGCTTCCATCCAGCTGGGGATGGCCCAATTCCCAGCAGAGCTTCCATCCAGCTGGGGATGGCCCAATTCCCAGCAGAGCTTCCATCCAGCTGGGGATGGCCCAATTCCCAGCAGAGCTTCCATCCAGCTGGGGATGGCCCTTCCACCGTGGTGCTGCAGGGCAGGGCAGCAGCTCACAACACTCAGAAGCCTCAAGAAACACAAAACAGGATTTCTCACGTCTGCAGTGTCTAAAGAACATCCATGGAGAAGTGTAGGACAGCATTTCCCAGGAGTCTGAATTTCAACAAAGACTCAAGTGTCCCAGTGAGATCCCAGTCCCTGGGCCTGTGGTTATTTTCTACTTATTTTCCCCCAATGCTTATTAACCATATCAGAAAGAAACAACCAAGAGTTGCCATTTGACAGGTGCGTTGTTTTTATGACAGTACGTGTAAGTAGAATGCTGATAATAAGCCTTTCCCTCTAGTTTCTGAGGGCAAGTTTTCCTTCCACACCTTGGTGTGGACGCATGATACTTGCAAAAGAGATGATAAAACCTGTACCTGGGTTGAACAACACAGAAATTATTGGCTGCCAAACTAGAACTTGGTCTGTTGAGTAGAAATTTCAGTGGAATAGTCTCTGCTAGTTACAGAGATTAAGTTACCCTGAATAACTTGAGTTTTCCTTTTTTTTCTTCCAAGAGTATTTAGAGAAGGTTTTGAAAGGATTCATACATGATTAACAAATATCTTGACAACTGTATAATTACACAATGTGTACTCCAGCAAATGATTTAGCCCATTCTCTGATTCCACTCAGCTGAGAGTTCTTTGCACTTCACCATAATACAGTTTCTTGGATGGGGCTGGTTTGTGTTCAAATTCCTGTCTGGGATGCTTTGTGCTGGCTTGGCATACACACACTTCACATCTGTCACACGTATCTAGATATTTAAGATATCTAGAAGGCTTTTACACACCAGTTATACAGGAAATTCAGCATTACAGTGGCTGACGTCTTATGCTTGTATTTCAGGTTTCCCAAGAGAAGAAAATAGTCTCTCTTTCAAATTAAACTTTTGAGGAGGGCAGTAAGCAGCCTTTTGGAAAAGGACTGACAGAATCAGACTCTGTTGATGTGCAGGTGTCACACTGGACAACTTAAAAAAAATCAATGTAAAATCCTAGTGCAAACAACAGAGTTTAAAATTAATTACATTGGCTGAGTTTCTGGCTTTAAATCACACGAGTAATTCCACCAGTGCTCCTGGAGCAGGGGTTCCTGCCAGCCCTCACCCTGAGCTCACTCACCTATGTCATTTGAAGTAATCCTTTGGAAGTCTTATTTATGGAGGCGTGAGGAGCACAGTGCCACACAGCCCCGCGCTGGGGGGGCTGTCATTAAGCCCTGAATGGCAGCAAATGCAATTTAACTTCTCTGAACAGCATCATTTGGAATAGTCCCAGGAAAACCTAGCATAAAACTAATTTCCAGCAGCATCAGATATGTAAGTATTTACAGAGCTCTTTGTAAACATACTGCAATTAAAAACATTTAATAGAGAGCAAGCCCACTTTACCATATGGCAAATCATCTTCAGTTAAGGCAAGAGAGCCTTAGTGTCTGACAAAGAGGGCAAGGGAGACACACTGTAAATTCCAAAGACTTGACAGAAAAGGGGCCCCCAAAATAGCTTATCTGTGTTGGAATTATGACGATGACATAGAAAAAGTAGCCCCAGGCCTCAAATCTTTGCCGTGGGATACAAAGACACCTGTAAAAATCCCTGTGTAGGACCAACATATCTTACATGAAAAATAATTGCTTCAAACAGCAGGAAGTGTGAGGTGCAGCATTATCCCAGAACATCACAACCTGTTAGTGCTGTCAAGAACTGCATCAGGAGAATAATCTCCATCTATACAAGGCTTTCTCTCAAGTTAAAAATTCACAAGCAAAGTCAGCATGGAGGGAAAAGGCTGACAGTGGAATGGAAAATACTTCCTGCAGCAAAACTCTTGGAGTCCTCCTTCAAGATCCATTTGGCACACGGTGAAGAAAAGATTACTCAGAAGATTTACCCAAACTCTAGAAATTGCTCAGAAACACAGAGTTTTCCAAACAAAGCATAGATTTGATTTTTTTAAACTATAAAAACTAGACATGGTGGCTTAAAAAAAATAAATATTCCTCTTCATTTGTTACCAAGTTGTTTGCTGGAGTCCCCAGCTGTCTGTAGAGCCCCCAGGTGACCCCAGCTTTTCAAATCAGGTCTCATACAAGTTAAACAGAGAAGACCTTTTCAGGGAGAAGGTGGGATATTTGTCATTCCCTGAAAACTGCTGATGAACAGTAACATCTAGAATGATAGAAGACCTAGTTCTTTGATTCCCATGAGACAAGGTGGCTTGTGAACCAGGGTAACTGCACATCCAGCAGGAACAGCTCTCTCTCTGTGCCATGGAAACAAACGTTGCTGCACGGGAAGATCCGTCGGGAGTGACGGGATCCAGGCAGGGTCTGGAGCTCCCTGTGCAGAAGTTCAGGTGATGGCCTCGGTGAGACTCAGTGGACCGGGAATGCTAGTGCAGAAACACTGAAAAACACAACAGTGGGAAGAACCAGAACCAGCCTCCTTGGCAGAGGCAGGTCATGAGCCATCCCCGCTTCACCCCCAGCCCACTGCCATGGAGCACAGAGTCAGCAGGGAGGCACAGCTGAGCAGCTCTGAGCGGGGCTGGCACAGCAAAGAACACACCTCGGGAGCCCAGCCTGGACCCTGCAGTGACCCTGGGGGTCAGAGGTGTCTGTACAGAGTCCATGTTCCTGTAACTTTTCCAGGACGTCAGACAGGGGTTGACAAATGGCTCAGGAACACTGAGCAGCCTTCAGGGGGTTCAATGCTCCCACAACGGGTTGAAGTTGAGTAACACTTTTAAGCTTCAATTTGTCTTAAGTGAACCAATATACAAAACTAATGAGATCATAAATTTTTCCTCCAGTTAGTGTGCTAGGTGGAGGATGGAGAGCAGGGAGAGGCAGGAAGATGAGAGGCTGCCCAAACTCACAGACTTGATTGAAGTAATTTAATCTGTAACAAAGAATAAGACCCCAAAAAGCAGACACATTATTCACTGGGATACGAGGTCCCCAGAGAGGATGGCTCTATCTGCTCTGCCTGCCCAGGATCCGGGCTGACCTAGAGCTTTTAAAGTTACAGGAAGAAGCTGAAGCACAAGATTGTTAACAAAAAAGCTACATCCCTTTTTTTTTTGTTTTAAGATTCAGTAAAATAATATGCTGCTGTCACAACCCAATAACTGCAATTTTCTCATTGCATCATCTTTGTAAAACCGCAGGGATGGTCCAGCAATGACTGTAACCACACAGAGTCTGACGAGGTACACATGTAGGCACCAACTGCATTGCTACTCCTACAACAAAACAAAACACAGAAAGCATCACTGCAGTAAAGCAACATAATCTCTCACCTTATCTCTGTTAGAAATACCACACATCAACAGGTACAGAGAAGGATTGGAGAAACAGCAGGTAGATTTGGAAGAAACCTATTCAGGGTGCACCGCTTCAGCTTAACATGTTAGTTAATCACAAGTATCAAAGCATGGGACTGTCTCTCTGACAAAATTCTGGGGGTTTTTACTTTTTAATCCTTACAGCTCTCATTTGAGATTAATATGATTGGCATTCTCCAGTCAGAAAGTATTATTTTGATTATATATATATATATATATATATATACATATATATATACGCACACACCAACTTACCAGAACTAAACCAATGCATATGAAATTGCTTACTTTAAAAATGTCTTTAAAAAAAAAAAAGGTACTTTGTCTTAGTAAAAAAAAATGGCTACTTGCAAACTAACTGCTTATCTCAAAATATAAGTTCAGAAAGCCTAAATCTTGTCACACTTGTGAAAAGGCATCCACCAAAATTATTGTCCAGCATCCATCAAAATTCTTTCTTGTCTTCAGGGCAGAAGTACCAAGCTCTGCCACAAGACACATGGGGCAGACTGGCTTTGCACAGGGTATGTTGCAGCTGCTGTACTACAGACATATGCAGCCACTTAATGATACATTTATTGCCTTGTAGTTTAGCCTGGACACTCAACAGCTCCCAGAAACCTGGAGTGTCCAAGCTGGGACTTACTTTACCCCTTTAGGGGTTCCTTCAGTCAGACGAGTCAGGGAACAGAATAAATCTTAAGCATGATGTAATTGTGGTGTTATTCATAGGGGACCTGGGGACGATGGTCAGGTTATGGGTTCATCAGGACTTCAGACGTGCAAGATAAACACAAGATGAATGAAATCTGGGTTTGTTGGGAGGTTAGTCCAGTTTCCCAAATATTCCACTATAGGCTCATCCCATTAAAGCAGAAACAGGCACATTTACTCACTCCAACATCATCTTTTTGTGCTTCTTCCTTAGGGCCGGCCAAGGTAACAAGTCACAAGGAAGCTGGAATTCCCAACCACCCTGAATTGAATACTTAGATCTGTAAGTCTGATAACAAGAACTGCTTTTCTGAATCCTCTTCAACAGATTTATAACACCTTCTGTTTCTCTTATTTTCTTACTAATTTCTTTTTTACTTTTCACAGTTCAAGACTGACAGAACATTACACAGCACTCTCTTCAGCTTCCTTCCTTTTTGGTTAATACTAGTTTGAGTTTCCTGACACAACAAGGTCTCTGTGCCTCAGGTTCATAACTAAGACAGAGAAAGGCAAGTCTCCTGGCTGGCATGCAATCCCAGAGCAGGGGAAACCAGATCAGTGCCATGTTCTTTCATGATTCTCAAAATCTAAGCTCCAGCTTCTGTGTCTCAAATCCTACTTTTTCTGTTAAAATACCCACAACAGTTGCATTCTTTTTTGCAGTGAGGTTGGTGTTCTGAGGATTACATTGAAGAGTGCAAGGTCCTCAGCCTTCAGCAATGTGGTTCTTAAGAGACAAAGTTAGAGCAATAATGTTAAGGAAACAAGACCTTCCAGGGGGTGAAGCTAGAATGTACATATTGCTAGTTGATGAATGGTATTTGTTAGCCTTCACTTCTCCCATCACCAAACACATATGATTTCACATTCTTCACATTGACACAAATCTTAACTTAAACATACCTTTTCTCTGATAATGCCTAAATTCTTACATTACCCACCTGCAAATCATCTATTTGCCTTGTGCTGTGCACCACTGGCTATCAAGGATTGAAAGGAGACCAGCCTATTTCTATTATATCCTTGGCTTTGAATCACAAAAGTGTTATAACTCCCAGCATGGAACCACAACTGAAATGAGCTAGTCCTTAATTAAACAGAGGTTGAAGCTCATTGTTTAATTAAACAGATGTAAGTGCCTAATCATTCAACTATTCCAAGCATACACTGCATATCATTTAATCTCACCACCCACATGATGAAGGCACAGCTCTAAGACTTCACTGCAATCAAACTATTTCAAACAAGCCAGCCTATGCTTTTAACAGAAATTTTTTCCAGTGACTGGATAAGCAGGTAAAAGAAGAGTGAATGTGAATTTTCTAAGAGAGCCATTTCCAGTAAAGTGTGTGAGAAACCAGAATCTCTCTGTGGTGCAGAAGTGGCCCTGCAGCCCCCACAACCCCCACACCTCTTGGCTTTGCTGCCACACAGGACCACACTATGAAAGGCTTTATAGCACCACAAATGCCTTTCAAACAACACTCCTGCAATGAGTAGGATACTGTGTAGATCCTTGTTTGGGCAAAGAGGGTATATTTTCCATAGAACCCTTACAGAAAGCCTGAGCTGTGTGTGTCCATACAGTCAACAATTCAACAATCCACGAGATGAACCCACTCACAGTGCTACAGACTCTGGCTTAGATGTTCTCAGGGAGGTGCCTGACAGCAGAGGAGGCAAATACTTTTCTATATATCCATTTTGTGTGGCAATCTACTGTGTGTTTTTGCTACTTTCTGGAGCAAAAGAGTTTGTCTGAAAGGATTTTGCTGCACGAAGGGAAGATCCAGCCTGTTAGACTGGGCAGTCAGCTTTTTACCCACACTGACACATCCAGTTGTTTATGAGAAGAGCAGAGGGAAAGAGACTGGCAGGTCTCTCCAGACTCCTCAAGCCACTTGGCAAAACCAGGGTGGATCCCAGCACAGATTAAAAACCATGGACAGGGAGCCTGAATTAGAATATTTCGCAGTGAAAGAAGCTTTAGTCATGGGCAGAGAAGCTGTAGGTACAGTTCCATGTTTGACAGGACAGTCACCACAAGAGGATCCAACCACCTGTTCCCATCCCTTGAGCCAGTGGCTCCTGTCCTCTCAGGTTGCACTGAGGGTGGCAGTGTGACAGAAAGAGTAGCCTTTTGTCTCCCTCATCCAGTGATTTCAGTGTTAAACCTCTGTTGCCATCTGATATCCCAGCACAAGACCATTTGTTAGTTGGATCAGGAGAAAGTTTGGCTGAAAATAAGTCCCTCACCCAAAAATAAAAGTCCCTGGTCTATACCAGTAAAGCACAGGGAAGGTGAAAAGATGAGGAAGGTATTAGGGATGGGTTTGGTTTCTTGGTTTTGTAAGAGAAGTCCATGCAGACTTAAGAATGCACATCAAATTATTTTAATTATTTTGGTCACTATTTTACACAGCAGTTAAATTTTAGTGATTCAAAAGTAAACAGTCAAGTTAGTTTCTGCAGTGTGGTTCAGAGCAGCCTCACCAGAGCAGGAGCAAGTGGCAAGAGTAGAAGAGCAAGAACTTCTCAGAAGAGCTTTACCAAAGGCTTCCTCATGCCTGTGCCCACCACTGACTCACACCTCGGCCTGAAGCCTCAGGTACTTGCGGCCAGAAAAACTTTCATTTTTAAAAATGAGGTAAACATGTGGACTGTTGGCTGTTTTCTTACAGGGGAGGCTGGATCACACCTTTTCAAGGGAACAGAAGTCACTGCCTTGGAAAGTATCAGGCCAGCAGCCCAACCTGCAGCCTGGTGATGTCCAGACAACCCCGCACGGAGGAGGATGTGCAAGGACTGATCCCATCAGGAAGGAGGGAGTCCTTTACACTCCTTGCCCAGCTAAGCAGCCCAGGCTTCAGCCCTTACCACTGTCTGAAAATGGGCTGAACTTTCATAGATACCCGGCCATGGAGTCGATTACTGAAAAAGCACAGGGCAGCAATTAGTTTTCTGAAACCACACATCAGGTGGGAAATCAAAATATGGAAACTGTTACAAGACAGAGAATCAAAGACATGTGAAAATGAATTGTTCTAGCTCAGCTTTTCTGTTCCTCAGTGGTAACGGGGTCACACTTGCTGGCAAGAGTCCTTCCACAAGAGACCAAATAATTTTGAATATGAATACTACCACGCAATTATAGTGTTTTTTCCCATATGTATAGCTTTCATAGGAAAAAAAAGAATTGTACCAGGTAAGAATTATTCCACAATGGTAAATTTGCAGTTTTAGTGCTGGGTTTTCTTGCTAACTGTAAAGTAAAACCAGAAATTTAAACTTCACCTCAGCCACTGCTAACGAATTACCTGTGCTGCCAGTAATGTTGCAGAGTGACAGGATTCCTGGTGTTCAACTTGATGATCAGCAGCCTCGCACAGGAACACGTAACAACCACTGAACTTCCCACAAAGACAGTTTGTTTCCCATAGATCTCCATACATAACCTTTACTGGTCTCAGTAGGATCATTACATCCATTAGACTGTGGACTCAGCACTGCTTTAGCTCTTAAGTTAATACAAGTGAGACTTTTTTTTTTACTTTCCTATTGGGAAGTAGCATGTGCAATTTTAGTGATTTCTTAGATCATTCCATAAGTAAATCAAATATTCTTTCAAGCCTAGTTATCAAAATTGTGTCCTTTGATACTACATCCTCCATCAAACCGCAGTAATCCAGATCAACACATTTTAAACCTCCACTATCTCTCCTAATATCATTCTAGCAGATAGAGTAATTAAATTTGTACATTTTTTTTAAGTCCTACTCAATAAATCTGAATAAATTAACAACGCATTACTAAGGCTGCTACATTAAATTTGCATAGTGCATTTAATGAATATGCAACTGCAAGTGAAAAGGTCTGCTACTGTGAACCCTCCACATTAGCATAACTACTTCCAGCATGTTTCTTAAATAATGCACTCATTTGCACATCACTGACTTGGCTAATTCTGACTTCAGTCAGGGTAGCCTTGTAATTAAGACTCTTGCTTTAATTTTTAATGAAGTTTATGTTACATCAATCCTGACAGTAATGAGGGGACATGGAAACAAAAAGGCTGCTAATAATTAAATTCACAAACCAGTTTGAGGGATAATAATTCCTGAGGAGAAATTACATGACTAATTATTAATTAAATATTCATACTATTGCAGGGCCATCTCCCTTAACTGCTCCTTCTTGTTGGTAATAATGCTGAGATGTGGATGCCTTCCTGCAACCATTCTGATTTTAAGGTCTTTGGTTAATTTTAGTGCACCATTAATCAATATGACACAAAAAATAAAATTGCTTTAATTGGTATCATTTTATTGTTTCTAAATATTACTACAGTTGGTTTAGTTGTGTAGAATTAATCTAGTTAGTCGGTGCCCATTTTATGGGGACATAAATCCAGTTTATATCCATAAACTTCTAATGGCAGGACAACTTGACCTTTTTTTGTAGCATTACTGTTTACAGATAATTACACCAACTCTTTAAAAGGTTGTTTAATAGCTTTGCATTCATCATAGTAAAATGAAAAACATGCATATTATTTAACTCCAGACTGTTCTAAGAAGGTCTCAAAGACCCTAATTTACCCCTGCTGAAAAGTAAGCAATATTAATTTGTGTATTTTTAAGAAATCTATGAGAGCTTTTCTTCAAACGCATACAAACAGATCAAAAGTGTTTGTGTGTGGATCTCTATTCATCTTTCACACAATTTAGATCACATACATACCAGAAATAACAGCACTGCAATGACATCTTTCACAGAAAGAAAGATGTCAGTGTGTGGCTCTCTCTCTGACGCAGGTCTTGAATTGATAGTTTTCCAATCTCTCATACACAAATACCATAAATTCACAGAGGAATTAGACTGATTAATCCTAATTTATGTCGACATTTATATCAGCCACTGAAAGTGTCATAATAAACCTCTAGAATTAAATGTTTATTAAAAGAAGTCGAGTTTGTAGAGAAGTTTAGCAAGAGGAAAGAAATTCTTTAAATGAAGCTTGTTAGTCACCAAACTCAGTTGCACTCAGAATTTGTTTTAACGTGTATGTTAGTGCTTTAAAGAGAGAATACTTTGCATAGCACAAAATGGATTCTCAAATTATTAAAAAGACATAATGCATGTCCTTTTATCCCGAAGGGGCATTTGGAAATTCTGAACCAGGGCAAACATTTCATTTTTCTAATAATTCAAACCAGTTGCTTCATCAAAGTGAAACAAGTCCATCACCATACATGGGGCAATGATTCCCTTTAGCAAGCACTTGTCACATTACTACAATCTGACAGGTTTGTAGGGCATTATTACTAGCTCTGATTTGTACCACTCTATCCCTTTTACTAAATCTTAAAAATCTTTTTAACTTTTCTTTTTTCCTCTACTCTCTTAAACTAACACCTGAAGGCAATTTAAATATACCACTCCATAATGAAATACCACTTTCATTCTCTCTAGAATTAAGATGTCATTATCAACCATCTGTTCCTGGTCCTGCTCTCTATTTCTTCCATCAAAGAAATAATTCCAGACATGAAACACCTCATTGGAGCAACAATCACCTGAACCTGCTGGAGTGCTGCAATGTAAGGGTGGGCCCAGCTTGCAGGGGAAACAGCAATGGAAGAAACTTTTTCAGATAACTTGACATCATTGCATGCAGCAGGTGAGGAGAATTCCTACTTTGCCTTTCTCTCTATTCCCTGCCTCTAGAAGCAGTGCCTCCTCCTTGCTCTACCTGTGCTCCCTAATTCTCAGCTCAAAGTCCCAGTTTAAGGGCCAAAGATACTGAAATATCTCAATGAAGTCCTAGTTCAGTTCTGTGGGGCTGAACTGGGGTTTGATACCAGCAGCCAGAGAAGCACGACTCCAGCCGTGCTGCTCTGGTTCCTCACCACGTTTCCACAAGCTGTGCAGAGCTTGTGAATCCAAAAAACTCGGTATGAAGAACTGCTCGGAGATTTTGTGTCTTTAAGCAGCAAGGTATTTGTTTATTCAACGTTGGGAGCAAGCCAGCTCGTGCCAGACAAACTTGCTTGACCTGAAAATGCAAAACTAAGCCATTTTATACACTTTAGATACGTGGTTACATCATTAAACATACATATTAATAAGCAGGCTGGTCTCTGGGCAGAGTCTTTCCAGACATGCCCAGTCTTCTACTCTGGGGGTCTTCTCCTCAAGCCTTCATCCCTCTGGTGGTCACCATGGACGTCTTCCTCAATTTGACCTCTTCAATGAGGTGACCTGAATTCTTCAAGCTTGCAAAATCCTGGCTCTGGGCTTTCTATATCTTATTCAAACATCTAGTTTACCTAATTTATTACTGTGTGTGTACTACTCCTATTCTTTCTATAATGAGGCCTTTGGTCCAGTGAGCAGAACAGAACATGATATGAACCAGTGCTCCTAAAATGTTCTTCTAGCAAAACAGGTTTTGGGGTTTCTTAGCAGGCCAAGATATCTCAGTTAACTCTTTTAGGCCTGGCTCCTGTTTCACTTGTTCTGATCAGGACTTCAGAAAGGGGGCTGGGGGTGCTGAAGAAGGAGGAGGTGGAGGCAAGAAACACAGGATGTTATTGCAGGGCCCACAGGGGACTCAGCCTCAGGCAGCACACGGCCAGGGCCCCTGGGCCTCCAGGGTTTGGAGCAAGGGTTTTCCAGGCAGTGCCCGAGGGCACATCTTGTGTGAGCACAGGCAGCACAACCAGGTGCACCCAGCTTACAGAGTCCAGTGGATCTACTTGTCTGCCTCGGTGGCTTCACCCAGGCAGGGAGATGGGCCATGTCCCCACCCCACGGGATTCACGTGGGGCGTGCATGAAGCAATGCTGGTGTGGTGGGTCTGACGCAGGAACACACCAGACCCCTGCACACCTGCTCATGGCCAGCCCAGGACACTACAGAGCCCCATCTGAACAATACTGTTGTCCTAGCTGGATAGACAGATGTCTAGAAATCCTAAAATAAAATGTCCAGATTGCTTAAATTCTACCAGCATAAGATTTCCAGGAAGTAAAGTGGGGTTTGTCTGCTAAAACTTGGCCAGCCCCATTAAATAATAACCACCAGATTAAACTAAACCCAAACCTACTGGAAAGGTTAAATTAATTTACCCTCAGAAGTGTTGGCATTTTATGTGTATTTTCTGTTCCCTTGCTCTGTGGTGCTGCCACACCATAGTTTCCATTCACTGACTCCCTGTGCCTCCCTATTACAGCTGATGTTGCCCACCTGATGCGTTTTTTTCAGTTTGGGAAACTTCCTGACAGACCTTTTGGCTACATTACTACACCCATTTAATGATTCCCAGTCCCCATTTTTCCATGAAATTACTGACAATGACACACCCCTGCTGAATTTTACTTGTTTTAAAATACAAACATCATTAAAAAATAAGTTGATGGAACAGAAGAAACTGCCCCATCAAAGTCTAAAGTTATGATAAAGGATAAGGGGGGAGCACATACAGGGTGTTGCACTAAAAAGGGCAAACCTGGGAATTACAGTCCAGCACACTTTGCTTTACTGCTTAAGAAATAAGGCAGCAGATAAGCACCAGAAGATAACAGAGAAATGCTACACCAACTTGACATGGTTTACTTTTACAAATCTAATATCCTTCTGCAACAGGATAACCATCTTGTGAGATGTTTTAGGTGCATCATCTCTCATGGCATTCTTGTCAGGGAAATGAAACATGTCCATTAGAGCACTGTCGTGGTCTAACCCCAGTCAGCACCTGAAACCCACACAGCTCAACCCCCACCCTGTGGGGAGGAGAAAAGAAAAGGCAAAATTCATGGGTTGAGATAAGAATGGTTTCATAACTAAAACAATATAATAATAATAACAACAGCAAAAAGGAGAGCGAGAAAGGAACAAACCCAGGAGAAAGAACTGGTGCACAGTACAATTGCTCTCCACCCACTGCCCCATGCCCAGCCTGTCTCTGAGCAACAGCTGGCCCTGCCCAGGCAATCCTCACAGATTATATCCTGAGTGTGACATTCTATCGTGGAACATCCCTTTGGCCAGCTCATGTCAGCTCTCCTGGCTGTGCTCCCCCAGCCTCTCGTGCCCCTGCTCACTGGCAGAGCCTGAGACACTGAAAAGGTCCTGATTTACAGTGCTACTTAGCAACAACTAAAACATCAGTGTGTTACCCAACATTATTCTCATACCAAATCCAAAGCCCAGCACTGTACCAGCTACTAAGAAGAAAATTAATTCTATCGCAGCCCAAACCAGGACAAGTGTACTCTAAAATGAGTAGAAAATCACATTAGAGAGCTTCAATTAGAGTGTTCAGGGTCAAACTGGGAAGTTGTCAGATTGGGTTCTGCAGGTTCAACGTTGCATCAGTATCAATCAGTGCTTTCACTACTGACCTGAATGACACAACAGAGTGTGCCTATAAATGTACTGCAAGGTGGGAAGGATTATGGATATTCTCAAGGAATAGAATTCCAAGTAATCCTTCCAGATAAGAAACACATAGACTAAATGGAGGTAAGACCAGTGGAAGGCAACCAGAGAGCAGAACATCAGGGCAAGCAAATCCCACTGGGGAAAACTGGAATAACTGGAGTTGGTTTGTCCATTAGAAGAGGTTTCTCATAGTAGAGAAATAAAGACTGCTACTAAGGAAGTTAATTTTCCCCACATCATGATGATGGTAAGAAGGAAATCTAGTCATGTACTTCGGCAGGAAGATTAAATATTAACATTAGTGCTGGAATATATTGTACATCTTAATTATCTAGGTTTAAGAACAGTGTAGGCGGGAATCAGTCAGGAATGACTTCTGTAGGGCTGGTGCAGATGTAGCAGCAAAGACAAACTACACGTCATCTTCGGGTTATTCCAATCCTGATCTGGAACGAATTTGATCTCATGCAAAGGCTGTGTTGTGTGTGTGCCTGTGCACTGCCTGTACAGATGAATCACTGCCACTAAATAACAGGTAACGGAAACTCAAGGTCAATTTTTGGGATTCAGAGCAATTACAGTGTTTAAATGAGATGTTCAGCTCCCCAAGAAGATAAAATTATAGGTGCTGAGTAGAAGAATGTAGATCACCCCCATTAGACATGAAGGTGAAAAGGATGTGGAGTTGGAATGGGAGGAAGAGACTGAGGGGGGCTGGGAGGCCGAAGCTTCCTTGTAAACAGAACACAGAGAAGACTAAGAATTGCTCTGTGCCTCTGTTCCTTCTCTCTTCTTTCTGTGCTGTTCACCTCACAAAGTGCATCTCAAGTTGAAGACACAATAACATTCCAAGCAGCTCCCATCCTGCATTCCTGGTGTGGGCTCCAGTGGCCCAGTCCTCCCTGGGATGGAAAACATCACTGCACAGGCAGGAGATAGACCTTCAAATCCAGCCTGGCTCTGAGCACCCTGACTCAGGTTTCCAGGCCTTGGAGTGCCGAGTTTGCCAACAGCAATAATGACTGAGGTGCCATTGCTGAGATTCCCCAGCCATCCTCTCCTCTCCAGCACCAAGGTCTCTGCAGCATCTAACTGAGGCACAGCTCAACAGCCCTGATCCAACTAGTCTAAGCCACATTTCCTGACAAGGCTTATTTTAGTTATCACTGTTGTCTACCCTGGGAGGAGCTCTGAGAGCTGAACTAAACTCATCTGCTTGCACCAGCACACAGACCATGTCAGCTGGTACAGCTGGGGCCAGGGGAGGCTCTGAATCCACAGCTTGGGTTTGAAATTGCAGTTATTCAGACCCCAGTAAAGGGGAAAAAACTGCCATGTCTACTTTGGGGTTATTGTAAAAAATTTCAAAGTATATGCTCATTCCCAATGAGAACAACACATGTTTTCAAATATTCTTCTGAATTTTTTGGAAATAGGTTTGGCTAAAATATTTTGCTTAATATAAAATGTTTCAATGGACACTTTGTTGTCCAGCTAATATTGTTTACATGAAAAGAAATATTTTAAAATAAGAAAAGGCAAATATTCTATTTGGACAAGGTTGGGGGGTGTTTCCCTTTTTTTTTTTTTTTAATTAGAGCTCTTTTCTCCCAAGCATACCTTCATTAAAAAGAACACACTTTTTGAGAAAACATTTCCACACAATTATCTTCAAACACTGAACATTCACCAGAAGTTTTTTACTACCCTATACTAAGATTACAATACTTTATTTTGCACAAAAATGATTGTAACTGAAATCCATTGTTAACTTCATAATGAATTAATTCATAGATGTGGAGCCATGACGAGTTCTCCCAGTGTGAGAAGAGCTGTGTCCATATAGGATCACTGTCCTGATTGTATATGAAAGCAACAGCAAGAATCAAGAGAGCAGATATTGTCCTCTAAAAACTCTTTGGCAAGTGAATAATTATTTTATTGTACTTCTTTTAAACTGCAATTCAATAAGAATGATAGGCTGAAAATTTTTAAGTAGCAAGATGGTTTTTTTAAATTGCAAGATAGTCTCTAACCATCTGTTCTTAGGCACAATCCCACATAGGTTTCATGAAAGGCAGAAAATGTAGCAGCCTACCAGCACTGGAGTGTGAACAGTATGAACTGCAGAGTGACAGAGTGGGATGATCATGTTCCTGCAAATCTGAGGAAAGAAGTGGCACGTGGTACAGAAAACCAGCATCCCAACAATGCCACTCAGCTTCATCAGTCCCTTCAAACACCACCCTCCCATGAAACACCTTCCTGTAAAAGAACTTCGTTGTATGTTCATTTTTCAGCCCCCACGATGCCAGTTAAGCTGACATGTCCTGTTCAGTCCTGCAGGCTGTCAATAGTCCCCAGAGGAACAGTCCCAGGCACTTTGCAAACCATCAGCAGCTCCAGCATTCTGAGCAGTCAAGGGCTCTGTGAGCCCAGGAGTGCCTCAGCTGGAATCTGAGGCTCCCCTAATACCTCTCCCTTTGCACCTTCTCAGCTTTGACGGTACCATAAAAAGCATAAGAGAATGTGAGGGAACAACCACAGTTGAAAATCTGTGCACAGCTCTTCAGGAATGTACAGACTCAAATTTAACACATGGACATACGAAGAAGTGAGATGGCATTTTGGCACACAGAATTCAATATAATTTCATAGCTAATAGATTAGTGTGACCTATCCATTCCTGATACGTGTAGTGCAATGCCTAAATATTGCTTCCTTACCCTGGACACACACCTGCAAAAGCCCACAGTCCCTCAGAATGAGCAGGGTGCCCAGCTGGTGACCACACAAGTGATTTTGGAGATGCTTGGCCCGCTGTCAATGCACATTGATTAGTCATTGTCTAATCTGCAGGAAGAGTATGTAGTTAACCTACTAAAAAGAAAAGTTGTCAAGGTATCTTTACCACAACCCATGGGCTCTCTCACTTCTATCCCTGTGATTCAGTCCCCCACCCCACTGGGGGTGCAGCTGTGGGGTGTGAGCTGGGGCTGAGCCATGGCACCAGTCAGCCAGAGCACGGGGACAAATCTGCATTTCTGGCCGTGCACAAGCCCACATTTAGCCTGCCAGGTTTGATAGCTGGCTGATGAAGTTTGTGCACCAATTTTGGATACCACTGCCCATTCCCTGACATAAAATTCCAATCTTGCAGCAGTTCACTTTCTCATCCTCCAGAACAGTGTGGAAGGCACAGTGTGTCCCAGTCTCCTCTTCTGCCAGAATTTGGGTCCTTTGTAAGAATAAAACAATACTCTCTTCCCCACTCACCTCAGACTCTCACAGTGCCTGATAATGATAACTCAGTTTGTACTAATGACTAACTCCACAGCACTTTATTGTCAGGATCTAACAGTTTACACACCTAATGACAATGAATGCAGATTTACTCATGCGGTCTCTTGCCATTGTTTAAAATCTGCAATTTCAGTGAGCATTCCTGACATTTAATTTATTTATTTCTCAAAATTGGAATAAACAAACAATCCCAGGGTCAAGGGCAGCTCTAAATCCACACAAGGAACTCATGGTTTCCAAGGGGATCTGCATTAGTTGAGAAACCTGTTTGTAGCTTGCAATATGCAGATACTGTTTTATAAATACAGTTTGATTTTTACTTTTTCAATCAGCAAAGCAGAATTTTCATCACACTTTCTATGAACTCAGTTTGAGTTTTGTTTTTTATACTTACAGTAACAGCACAATGATGGGAATTTCTTTTACCCTTCAACATCACGAACTAGTCAGATGAGAACTTTGTATTGCATAATACATGATGCCCTGCCTTACATGTGATATGCTTTACAAAAATCTTGGTCTAATTGTGCAAGACTACTGTTACAAAACATTCTCATCACTGGCATGTTTAATTGAGCTCCTGAGAGGCAGCATCAGTAAGACTTAGGGATAAATAACTGGTAGTCCCATTGGTCTCACCAAGAATCCATTGATGTTTCATAAATCCTAGTCAGTACAAATCTAATTGAGTTACCATGCTGAATTAGCTTACATCTAAATGGCATTCATGTCTACAAATGGAATAATTAGAGTCTAGAAAATGGGATATATGAAGTGCTATCCCAAGTGACAACAGCAAGACATTTGTATTCATTCAATCAACTGCTTTAAAAAAGCAGATGCAATCCTTGATTTGGGGTTGATGATGAGACGGTGTTATTGAGCCCAGCACTGATGTTAGACAGAGAATGTTAACTATTTCTGCATGTCTATCTATTTATATTTATTCTAAGAGATTCTTGGCTTTGATTCGTTCAGATTTTGCTTTAGGATACAAAGTCATTACCTGACTACCATGACTACATCCTCCCCACTTCATATCTGGGGTAATGAAATCAGCTACACTCATTAGTGCTCTGCTTTCCACTACTGGAATTCTAAGATGAATAGAAAATAAATCAATAAATAACAGGGCTTCAAACAGAACTTTCAAAGCTACTAATATTTTTAGCCTCAGTACCGAATGAGTCTTTTTTAGACAGAATAAAGCAAATAGGACTGTTCATTTTGCCACCTTGCTTAGCCACTTTGTTCTGTGTACTAAATTAAATAAGATACCATCACACTCCCACTGGAATGCAGTGTCACCCTGGCAGTGATACCCTGCATTACAGGCTGACATTTATCAGATGCCACTAGTTGGCTGGTTCAGGTTTAGTTAAATACCATCTGTTTTTTCAGGACAAACATAAAACATGGCTATCTCAAACTGTATATAAAACCTATTAAATTAGGATGAGTCTTTGCAATGCTGGATAACAGATTCCTTTAATTCAGAAAGTAGTCTAATTTGCATGCATATTTTATTTATTACACCAATTAAGTTTTGCAAATAGTTTGCAATGAGGTCCCTATGACCTAATAATTCACAATTACTCCTGGGATATCCTGCCCACTTTAGCACGTTTTGAATAATATTGCTATCTCCTTGAGAAAAATAATGCATTTTTTACATGATGAATTTATTAAGAGTGTGCACACCTCTTTCTTAACCAATTTTGCTCTAGACAGGGTTACTGGAACTACTTCATAGACCTTTGTCGTGTTGGTTAATGAATGCCTTCCTTCAGCTTCCTCTCTTTTCAGATACTTGTCTTCCAAGCTCTTGTGGAAATCCCACATATATACAATCTAGATGAGCACTCCAGGTGGTAACACAATATAAATGAATAATAACCATTTAAAGCTGCCAGGAAGATATTCTGTTTCAACTCTAACATTAAATAATGAGGAATAGTTGAAAATAGACATTGTGGAGCAAACTTATGGCAGCCAAATCTGCTCAAGACAGGTAAACTTACTTTGAATTTATACTGCAGAACTTAATTTCCAAAAAACTGCATCAGAAAATAAAAATTTGATAGTCAAGTGCATCTATTCAAATAATGACAAGTTGCATTGACTTATTTTACAAAACTAAAGTACCATTTGGTCTGCTTTGTTTTATAAAGAATTTTAAATGAGCTCAGAGTATGAGAAAATGCTTTATTTTGGTACAGTGTTCAAGCAAGCACTGGAATTTTCCTTGTACTTCACATGTATAGCTTCCTCCCTAAAAGCATTCAGATAGTAATCTGCATTTCAGTATTTTTTATTCCATTACAAACCAACAAAACTCCTTTTTATAAGAGAGAAAATTTGTAGCTTCCAAAGACAAGGAAGATGATATATTTGATAACAAATAAGACACATATTTTGTATGTGACTTTCACATTCAGACTTGAATATCTGACTACGTTTTTGGAGCAGGTGCTTCCTATGGGATATCTGCTCAAGAGATGAGTACCCTGCAACAGAATGTAATTTTCTTTTTAAACTAATCTCTACATAGTGGTATGGAATATCTTGGCATTCCTACATCTTGTCTCAGAAAATATACTTGGGTACGCTCAGATAAAACCCTAAACCCACCATGTCACAGTGAAAAATCCCCTTCCTGTGTCCTGTCAGTACTTTTGTTGCCACGTGTGTTTTCCAACATTACCTGGAGCACAGGGGAGCAGGAGAGGCCCCTGTTCCCTGTGCCCACCCCACAAGGCTGGTGCTCCTGCCCAGCCCCCTGCCCACGGCTCCCAGCATGGCACCGGGGGCACCTGGCTGTGGAAACCTTTGGATATTCCCTTCCCTTGGTTTGCTGAGCTCTGCCCTTTCACTCTGCTCAAACACAGCACTGCACAAGCATGTTCTTTCCCAGTGCTAAGAACATTTGTGAACACATCTCAGCTTCAGCTTTCACAGAGCACAGTCCTTCAAAGTTCACACCCCTCACCCCTTCCCTGCAGGTCACACATGTCCCTGCAGCCAGCCCTGAGCTTTGCATCCCTTCCCTGCAGGTCACACACGTCCCTGCAGCCAGCCCTGAGCTTTGCATCCCTTCCCTGCAGGTCACACATGTCCCTGTAGCCAGCCCTGAGCTTTGCATCCCTTCCCTGCAGGTCACACATGTCCCTGCAGCCAGCCCTGAGCTTTGCATCCCTTCCCTGCAGGTCACACATGTCCCTGCAGCCAGCCCTGAGCTTTGCATCCCTTCCCTGCAGGTCACACATGTCCCTGTAGCCAGCCCTGAGCTTTGCATCCCTTCCCTGCAGATCACACATGTCCCTGCAGCCAGCCCTGAGCTTTGCATCCCTTCCCTGCAGGTCACACATGTCCCTGTAGCCAGCCCTGAGCTTTGCATCCCTTCCCTGCAGGTCACACATGTCCCTGCAGCCAGCTCTGAGTTGTGCCCTTCCCTGCTTTCTCATTTCATGCTGTCATTTGATAATGAAGTGCCAGCACTGCCCCCTGTGCCTTCATACAGAGAAAGCTCCTCTGGTGCCCTGTGCACAGAGAGGGCAACACCTGCCACAGTGACACACCAATCCTGGGCAAGACCCACTGAAATGCTCCCTACTGCTCACTCCCATCTCTAGCTCATGCTGAGCCTTTGCAGTGGCCTACCAAGTTTCCTGTCCCATCACCCACCCGTGGCTATTTATCACCTTTTCCTTAGAATTCCCATGTGTAAATCTCATTTCTGATTATTTGTCCCGTGGATCTGATCCTATTTTGCCCAGCAAAGTGGCTTCATTGGTACTGTCTACCTTTTCTAAAAGCTTTAGATTTGGATTCTTCTCTTGCATGTCTGAAGTTCCCCTTGATAAAATGTACCTAGCAATGTATACAATAAAATAAAATGAACAAGCCCCAATTAGGCAACTACAGAGAAAAATTATTATACGTTAAATTAATTAAATTTTTTTAAAAGCAGCTGTTTCCTCATCACCAGCAAACTGTTTCAGAAGGGAACACTGTTAAGAGGCCTCCATCCTGGCTTTGCCAGTGGTAGTACGTAGCTTAGAGGACAGCAGAATGAAGGAGAGAGTTCTGCATTTTGGTCCACAGAAATTTGTTTTTAAGCAAGGGGGACCTGTGCTCATGTGTGCAAGAAAATAACCCAAAAACTGCAAACCCCAAATAACCCAAAACTGCAAAACTACACAGAATAAAAGCCTGTTGTGCAACATAACTCCCCAGTGGCTGCATTCACTGAGCAATGAGGACTGAAAACGAACCACTGAACGAGGGAGGTAACGAAAGATCTCACAAAACAAGCTTAAAACAAAGCATGTTTACAATAGTCATAAGTGTAATAGGCAATAACCACAAACTACATAATACTCCAGCTCTTTGAGGTCTTTCTATTTTAATTCTGTGTGATTTCATTAACCCCCTTGCAAGGAGATGTGCTGGAAGGAACTCTCTAATATAGGTCATTTTTAGTAGACATTTATATTCCGTTGTTAATTGGCGATGCAAGGAGGGATGCACCAGCCCGGGAAGCATCCTACAGGGAACAGGCTGCGCTGGCAAACACAACGAGCGAGTAATCCGGCAGGTCTGGGTCATTTTCTGAAGCCCCTTCCACAGCTCCGCGTTCCCGAGCGCGAAATGCAGCGAACTGGGCTCAGCCCCAACCACTCCGTGCTGTGCCAGCAGGGCAGGGACCGCAGGGCAGGGCAGGGCAGGGCAGGGACCGCAGGGCAGGGCAGGGCAGGGCAGGGACCGCAGGGCAGGGCAGGGCAGGGCAGGGACGGGCAGGGCAGGAGGGCAGGGCAGGGCAGGGCAGGGCAGGGCAGGGAGGGCAGGGCAGGGCAGGGACCGCAGGGCAGGGCAGGACAGGGCAGGGACCGCAGGGCAGGGACCGCAGGGCAGGGCAGGCAGGGCAGGGCAGGGCAGGGCAGGGACCGCAGGGCAGGGCAGGGCAGGGCAGGGCAGGGTAGGGCAGCCAGACCCCAGTGCTTGTGCAGCGAGCCGGGGGTGGCACACACGGGTGTGACCCCGACAACGCCCAGGTGAGGCCACAGCTCCAGGATTCCCTGGGCCGGAGCAGGCTTGGCTGGACTACATTTCCCATCAGGCAGCCTGCAGGAACCCCATTGACACTTTTAGTAACCACATTTTCATAAAAGCAGAATTGTGACTCAGCTACGAGGAAAAAATCCTGTGTGAAATTGCTTGGTGTTATTTAAAAGGACACGGACTAAATGATTGTTTATCAGTATACAAAATACTGAGTGAAATTTTCCCACAGGAGTAGCAGCCTGAATAGTATTAACAGTGCTTTAAACTGTAATGAATTCCCAGTCTAATTCACTATGAGGTTTCAATTTATACCACATTTAGAGTACTCCAGGTTCAAGTAATCACTGCAGTAATTAGCTTACTTCCAGTCCTCCAAAATAAACCCACTAATTTTTGCAATCAGCCTTCATTTGGTTAATCACCAGTTTAATTGATTTAATTAGTTTGATCTGCAAAATTAGTCAAGTGTAAATACTGTTTTGTAAACAGAGTTTAGCTCCAAGCTGTAATATAGGGAATTCTAATTCAAAGCTAGAGTTAATAATAAAAACCAACACACACATGATTTTTGTTGCAGTATCCAGCACTTTTAAGTCTGCAAGACACAAATTTACACTTTTAGTAGATAATGCAATTTTATATTAGTGACAAAACCAAAGACATTGCCTGTCAAAATTTTATTCCTGACTAATGATTTTTGCACTGTGACAACTGACACTACAACAGCGGTTTTTGCTTTCTCTAGGTTAAGAGCAGAATTTTTCCTTTTTATTTTGCTTTTGTTTTCTAAGGGTGCTAAAAGGTGTTTAGTAATAAGCTAGACCAAGGGAAAAATACATATATAAGGAGAACTCTGATTACTTCTAAACAAACATGATTTCCAAAGATTTTAGAAGGCAAAAGAATAAAAGGGGCAAGCCAAGTTGCAAACCTGGGCAGTGACATTAACATACAAGGCAGAGGGAATGTCTAATCAAAAATCATGCCTTGAAATTATAAGCTGAACAAAATGTGAAATAGCTCTGGAATCAGAGGTTTGGGATTCTAGCACAGCTCCATCAGTTACTGGTACCAATCATCATTAAAGCACAGCTAATCTTCTGAAAACCCCTATGCATCTCATGACAAATTCCCAGATCCCCCGTGGACACACTGAACTGTTTACAGCCACCCCAGAGCACGTGCTCAGGACAAGGCAGGTGTGCTCAGGGACCTGGAAGGTCAGACCTGCCCAGCAGAGCCCAGCCTGCCCTGGACTGGCATTCAGAGAAAGGCAGGCACTGGGATTTACCAGGTGTGACCATATGGAAAATTTCTTTCCAGGGAATACAAGCAAATAACCACACAAGTCCGGGATGCAGAGAAGGATCTGTTCTTAGCTCTGTTGGGCTGCCTTTGACACCACAGTCAAGTAATTTAGATTTGCTGAGTCTCACTTCAAACTGTAAATGTAAATGATGTTTGTTCCTAACTCAAAAAGAGGTGCATCAATCCATTACAGAGAAGGGGGAAAATAAAACCTCCTTGTATTGAAAAATGAGATTTTATCAACAAAACATCAAAAAGTTATCTCAGCTTGTTTTTCCCTAAAAAAAAAAGTAATTGTATTTCAGTTTGTTTTAAATTTTTATTCTATTTTAGTTTATTTAAAGATTTTCCTTTTCTTTTTACATACTAAACTTTACCATGTCTCCCACCTCAATCTTATCCCTGAACATAAAAGTATGTATATAACTCCTTTTCCTTCCATTTTCCCCCACCCCCTTTTTTCCAGCTGAAGCTTTCAAAATTTTTTGAAATTGAAGAAATTTAACCACTATACTCAAACACCTCAGGATTTTCTTCACTGTCTGAAAAATTATTTCCTGACAGCTGTACATTTTCCTAACTGCAGAGATACTACACTTTCAAAGAAGAAATAGGAAAGAGGGAAGAAGGAAAAAAAGACCCACAAAAAATCCAACTATCATTTTTTTTTCCAGTTCTCTTCACTGTAAAAAGAAAATTGTTCCTACAATTCTGGCCAAGAGCAGAACGAAGGGAGCTGCAGGGCAGAGCTTGCACCCAGCCACGTGCCTTTGTTCCAGCCCACATTCCATCACGGAAAGACAGGGAAAACTCACAATCTAAACCAAGAAGAAGCTGCAACAACTGCACCCAGTCTTTCCTATAAACCATTTTAAAGCTTTATTTTTCACCTCTCATGATCTGGTAATTTGTGATTTGCAGAAACAACAGTGAATGCTGTTTTGTACAACGGTGGGGTTACCACCAAGGAGGATTTGGGGGACTCACGCGAACAGAGTCCCAGATATTTTTGTCCTTGTGATTTGCATTGATCTCCTATCTGCCAGTTCTAGTTATCAATCAAAGGGAGTGAATTAAGCCAACCACTCTGCAGAAGACATATTTGTGCCCAAGGAAAGCACAGCCACGACACCAAGGCTGAAGAGGTTCCCCAACGCTCCCCGTAACCTCAGTGACAGGTCTCTTCAGAGAAGACACAACCCTACCCCTGCCCCATCTCCTGAGCTAACACAGCCTTTTTAAGTCTCTTTGTCTCTCTGCAGGACTTTTGTGTGAATAAGGAACATTTGCTGGATGAAAACAAAACCTCTAATCCCCAAGGCCTTGAAGAACAGCACCCTGTGGAACAGATGACAGTATTTCAGTGTGTTCCTTTCATTTGGTGTCTCCACTTGTGCTCTTTTCACAATGACCCAAACTGCACATTGGGTGCTCATTACGCCTCACTGCAGAGAGCAGGGTATCCTGGAAATAAGCATTAAACTGTGCTTACATTTTCCTCACTGCAGGCTGTGACTGAGCTGAGGCACAAACCTCAGACTGGAGAGCAATAGTTGGGGTGTATTCCTGTCCTTCTTACAGGTGCTTCTTAGACTATCGGGAACAAATTGCTCATCCATACACACAATACATACATGAGTAGACATAAGATGCTATGAAGAAATAAAATTATGTTTAAATATTCAGGGGAAAATGGGTTTAAACAAACTCAGGTCAGAGAGGACTAAGTGTGTGCATCTGGACAGCTTCCATTTTCTTAGACACAAGTCAGAGATTAAAAACCACATTTCATAGGTGGGCATAGAAATGTGCATCATTGAGTTTAACCAAATATGAAGCATAATTGAAGCTTATTAGCTTTGCTGGCATATATAAGGAACACATTAATTAGTTTTACAAATAAGCTGCAATTTGTACCTTTGCATCTGTCGCTTTGAAATAGATCTGCCATGACTATGAACACTGGGAAAATTCCAGAGTTTCTGAGACCAATTCATGCTGAAGCTACAGCATATTCCTTCTTTTGAGAAGTGAAAAGTGTGCCCAGATTGTTCAGATATGGAAAGACCTCTTTGATGAATGAGCTGGACAAGAACTTGGGACTGAACAAACGACCTGACATCAGAGAGCCCTGCAGGTAGGACTGCTGTTAGCTCATGAGACTTCTACAAGGCTTTTAGCTTTTACACACCTGTAAGAGGGACACTTCTGACAGTTTAGAGGATGGGAACCTGTTTAATCTCAGAGTCCCAGCTCCACAATCACCAGGGCTGGATCTCTGCCTTTGTGTGTTGTGAGAACCCCCACCACCACAGTTCTGTCAAAGTTGTCAGAATATATGAGAAGATGTTCAGATCAGATTCCTCCTCTTAGTTTTTCTGCTCTGGAGTGGGGTGGATGTATGATATGTATTCCAGAATAAACTTTGCTAGTGCAAAGCTCTATCATGACTGTTCTTGAAAAATTCAATCCAGTAGAATGAGCTCAATGTTGGCTTAGCAACAGGTATTATGTAGAGACAAAGTTTTTGCTTTTGAAATTAGAAACCCTAAAAGAACATATACTTTATCATTGAACTCAGGCTCCAAAATCCTACATACCCTGACCACATTTTAACTAAACTGCAATTTATTTTATTTATATAGCAAGCCCTTTTAGCTTTGCTCTCACAGGAACAAGAAATCAAGAGATTGAAATGCATTCTGTGTTCCTACTTATATGTGTTATTTAATTCATGTTTCATAAGCAACTGATGGATTTTCTAATTTGTAAGATTTCTTAGGCAATCCAGAGTAACTCTGGAACAACAGTGAATGGATAATGAGCACACTTGTTATGTTTGATTGAATGCATTTGGCTGGGTTTAACCTACCTGTGTTCACTTCCTGTGACCATACATTAGTATAGTTTCATTAAAATGAAAAAGGAATGTACGTATGAAAAAGGAATGTCCACTACTCATTCTTCAACAGCTATAGACTAGTTCATTTCCTGTTTTGAAGGAGAAAACAAGCCTCAACAGTAGCTTTAAAACTGATTTGAATTTTAACAATCACATCAACTTACCTTACACAGCTCCAATCACGAATGCTGAGAACTGCTTAAGATTGGCCCATAAAAGTAACAGTTAAAAAGGAAAATTAGAGCTAAACATAGTGAGTAATTCTTGTTAGAGCCACAACAAAGATTTACCACCACCACCCCCCAGATAATGGCTACCCTTTTCTCCCTGGTCTGTGGCTTGTAACCAGAGGAAACAAGACACATTACATCATATATCCAACATTACCACATATGTAAAGGAATAAAAGACACTTCATATAGATTCTGGCAGTTCTCAGAAGTTCTGGCAGTGCAGCAGATTTTAAGTGACTTCAGGCACAACACGGTCACATACAATTGCTTAAGCACCACCCAGGTTTAGGCTCAGTCTCACATAAACACCCGAACTTAAGTCTGAATTCCAAATGAAGTTACTCATCCCCTGCTTCCCATCAAGGCCTCAAACTTCTCACAAAATAAATCTCTCCTTGGGCATGAGGTCTGTATCAATACAAACATTTATTTTTGGATGCTGTATCAATACAAACATTTCCCCCTGGATGCAAACTGCTTCCCTCCTGAGCCAAGCACATTTTGTTCCTAGACCACACACTTCTCTGTCAGACACTGCCTGCAGGGACACTGGCAAACTCCTGTGACACAGCACCTTGATTTCAGAGTGCCAACAGACTCCCATCCACCACACAATGCTTTGTAGCCTCCTACCAGGTATATCCCACAAAAGTGATTCCACATCAGTACCATCTCCTTTCTCTCCCCTTATCACCATCCCTAAACAGAAGAGTGTCCCAAGGCATTGCACTGCTTAAGTGGATGACTCCATGGCAAAGTTAAAAAAAAAATTAAAATATAGGTGGGAAGAATAGAGGAGAAAGACTTTTATAAACCTCCTAGAATTTGTTTTGAATGCTAAGAGCACCTTTCTCTTCTGAATGCCTGTAAGGTCACACCTCCACAGTGGTTTTCACAAATACTGACAATTACTTGCAAATGCAATCAGGTGCCAGTCTTTATTTGTGAGACACCAACAGAGCAGGAACTTGCACAGAACTTTTCCTTGGCATTTACACAGGTATTAAACAGGTGAACATCACCTCAATTTTTATAATGTATAGCATCCCTATAGTGATGCCTGATTGTCTAATTTACTCCTCCTAAATCCTGTCATCTGTCACTGATCCTCTTCTGTGGCTGTAAGGTTGGTAATTTGCTGTGCAGCACATGGCTGGATCAGTAACAAAACTGCCAAAATGAACAAAGAAACTGTGCAATACTTTGTATTTCAGACTTCAGCAAGAACACGTTGGTTTTAATGATGAATCTATTCCCCTCAGGACTTTTTAATAAGTAGGTAATATCACATGACTCTCATCATCTTCAAATGGAAATCATTATGCTGAGACCAATAAGCCACAAGGAGCAAATACTGATATTTTTAAGATTATTAATGGAATCAAGGCCTGAAAATTGCAAGAATCAGACAGACACTTGTAGGAATAATGTAATCCCAATTAACAGCAACAGGTTTATGTAACTGTATCTGACGATAGCAAATGTCACTCATGAAGGAAAACGTTGTGAGAATAAATTTTTTAAAAGTAATGAGAATAAATTAAGATACAAAAGCTGCCTGGAGGTTAACACTGTGCCTATTCCTCCACCTTCTGTCTGCACCATACAATGCAAGTCAGCTGAGCAGAAACATAACTAATAAGACCTCTTCATGCAGTTCTGTGCTTTCATATGATGTTTCTTTATTTGACTTTATTCCACCAACCTTAAGAAATTATGTTGTCCTAAACCTTGCAGAATTTATTTCCGTTTTGTGAGTTCCCTTATTCCCTTTCTAAGAATACTAAAATTTAACCATTTAATGTGACCAACAGATCACAGGGAAGCTAAAATGCATACAGCATTATTCAAGATCTGTAACCAGGATTAAAGGATTAATCCACAAGAAAAGCTGTAACAAACTCCATTCCAGTTTATACAACGGGACACAAAAGCATTTTTAAAACCACGCTGCAGATACTTGAGCAATTGTCACACTTTTCAGCTGTCAGCTTCCCTCTGTTTTCAGTACAAACAGTGGCACAGGCACTGGGTTTCACATGCACTGTTCCATGACAGCCTGGGTCACCTTCTGCTTTAACTGCTCCACAGAACTTAGAAGGCCAAGTCCTGTTTTCAAAAGTGACCCAAGTGCCTCAGAGCCTAAACTGTGTGACTCTGAATGAGGCTGCAGGTGCCAACCTGAGGGACATGCAGACAGAAATGTCCGTGGTTGTAATGAAGGGCCAAAGTGGTATTTAAGGAAGGCAGGTTTGGAAAACATCAGCCTGTTTTCAGAAGGGACAACCTGATCTGCCCCACAGTGTAAGTAACACGTGAATACTCATTCCTGTGAGTGTGACATGGGACTGTGGCGTGGGAATACATCCTCTGTGCACACACATGTACATACACACACACATGTACATATACATACACATGTACATACACACACACACGTCCATGTACATACACATGTACATACACACACACATGTACATATACATACACATGTACATACACACACACATGTACATACACACACACATGTACATACACACACATGTACATATACATACACATGTACATACACACACACATGTACATATACATACACATGTACATACACACACACACGTCCATGTACATACACATGTACATACACACACGCATGTACATATACATACACATGTACATACACACACACACGTACATATACATACACATGTACATACACACACACACATGTACATATACATACACATGTACATACACACACACGTACATATACATACACATGTACATACACACACATGTACATATACATACACATGTACATACACACACACACACATGTCCATGTACATACACATGTACATACACACACACATGTACATATACATACACATGTACATACACACACACGTACATATACATACACATGTACATACACACACACATGTACATATACATACACATGTACATACACACACATGTACATATACATACACATGTACATACACACACACACGTCCATGTACATACACATGTACATACACACACACACGTCCATGTACATACACATGTACATACACACACACATGTACATATACATACACATGTACATACACACACACACGTCCATGTACATACACATGTACATACACACACACACGTACATATACATACACATGTACATACACACACACACGTCCATGTACATACACATGTACATACACACACACACGTACATACACACACACACACATATACATACACATGTACATACACACACACGAACATATACATACACACGTACATACACACACACATGTACATACACACACACATGTACATACACACACATGTACATATACATACACATGTACATACACACACACACGTCCATGTACATACACATGTACATACACACACACATGTACATATACATACACATGTACATACACACACACGTACATATACATACACATGTACATACACACACATGTACATATACATACACATGTACATACACACACACATGTACATATACATACACATGTACATACACACACACGTACATATACATACACATGTACATACACACACACACGTACATATACATACACATGTACATACACACACACACGTACATATACATACACATGTACATACACACACACATGTACATATACATACACATGTACATACACACACATGTACATATACATACACATGTACATACACACACACACACATGTCCATATACATACACATGTACATACACACATGCATGTACATATACATACACATGTACATACACACACACACATGTCCATGTACATACACATGTACATACACACACACATGTCCATGTACATACACATGTACATACACACACACATGTCCATGTACATACTGGTACATTGCCTGCACAGGAGCCGCTGTGGGACATTTGATGGATCCTGACTCTCCCCACCCATCCCTCATCCTCCTGCAACAGAGCCCCAGGAGAATTTGGCAGATGCTCTCACTTCCCCCAACAGCTGCAGCGTTAGACCCCTGCCAGCCCCTGCTGTGCAGTGTGTGGGCACAGCTATGAAGCCCTCTGTGAGCCCAGGCACAAGCAGTCCCATCGCTGACACCCATCTCTGCTCCTCCCTGCTCTGTTTGTACACTCTGCAGCACACCCTGCCCCGGCCCTGGGCTGGGCTCTCCTCTCACTGCTGCTGCCCAACCTTCAGGAGCATTTCTGCTCACAGAAGTCTCCAGTCTCTGGAAGTAGTTTTGTCCTTTCCAAGCTTTAGCTCCTTAATCTCTCTAGTGAAGCCTCTATGTCAAATAAATATGTTTTACAAACACTGCTGTTCATTTAATGCTGAGGTACCACAACCCCTCGAAACGCTAAACTCCAGTCAACCTTTATAATGCCTTTTCTTCTTCCTCTTTTTTTTTTACTGGCAATATTACACATCCTTGTGTAGCTACTGTGAATATTCAAATACTGTAATTGGAAATGATTTACTTTGTTTTGAATTAACTAAAATTCCATTGTTAAGCACAAATACTGCTTCACTAAATCATCAAGCTTTTAATAGGTCCACACGAGCAGGTTACTGAGCGTGTTAGGATTTATAATGCTCCTGGGGAGCTGACCACTGTATTATGCTTCCTGCTGCTAGGTAATATGCATGACACATTTCTGGACACTAATTCATTTATTTAATAGTAACAGTATGCAAAAACAGAGTTCAAAATGAGGCTGACAAAGAAGGTATAAAAGTTTTATTAATCCATAGCTAATCAAAGGCCAGAGGAAAGCACATAATGGTGGCATTTACAGACCATATCGAATGCGAATAAATTAAATTTTTGTTTCCTAAAATCTTACTAATAGGATGTATTCAGCTTGAAACATTTATACTTTTAATTACAGTGGCAGCCAATTTAGAGTAGGTATCTGGTTGTACTGCACTTAAAACTTTGCATCAAGGATCTCCACAAATCCCCTCATCAGCTATTCTTTGAATCCGATTTGTTACTGTGTGCACTGTGTCCATGCTCAGAAATAATAACATTATTTACTTTCTCATTTAATTATACAGTGACAGATTACTTGTAGGGGGAAAGGTCACTGAGGGAAAGTATTGTCTTCCTGTGAGAGAAATCCCCCTGAAAGACTCAGCATCATGTACATACAATATAACTTTATGGCTCTATCCTTCAAATGTTTGTATACAAGAATAAATCAATAGAACTACTCATATGGAAACAGCCCTTTCTCCAGGCAAAAGTTTTCATAGGATCACAACCTCATTTCTAACAGGTTATCAAACACTTGAATTACACTGCAAATATTGTTTGAAAAAAATATTTTAGTCAGTTACTAATAAACATAAATAATAGATGACTCAAGAATAGAAAGAAAAGAAATAGAAAAACTGGTGGTCATACTAATTTGATCTGTGTTCTGAAACAGCCTTAAAATGTTAGATTACTTTGATCCTGATCTTTCAGAAAACAAGTCAGAGAGACAATACTCTGATTTAGAAAGTTTGGGGAGAGCGGGGAAGTCACAATGCTCGTATAGAATCTTTTAAATATCAGAACATATTTCAATATAATTATCATTAGTTCCTGTTCTCCCCCACCAACCATCTGGAGTTGGGAAGATAAGACATTTTACTGGAAATAGAGTGTTATCCTCTTTAGGTTCCTTCAGAAGCAAATGCACATGTGAAGTTCATAGTTCCATGTCACTGATGAGCCCTTGTCCATCAAGGAACTCCAGCATTTCCAAAACAACATAGGAATTCTATGGAAATCAAGGTGGCTACTGGCTGCTTAAGAGAAGGCAGATGCTTCAGTGCTCTCCTGATTCCCAGACTCAGTTTGTGGCACACACAAACTGCTTGCAAAGATGGAAACAGATCCAATCACTGCCCACCTGCTCAATATTCCTACTGGTGCATCATGGCCGGGCTTCACGAACGAAGATTTGGGGAGGGCTCTGCCCACGTTTGTCACAAGCGTGTTGGTGGCTGAAAAGGCCAATATGAGACAGGCACGACCGGTTGCAAAAGGCACAGCAGAAAGAGTCCTCAGAGGGTATATTCTGCAAGGCATGATGCTTTCTCTGTTATCTTTTCTCCTCAAGAGTGATCCTGCGTGCTTTCTCAAAAGCATTCCTACTGGTGCTCTGCTGTAGGAAAGATCTAAAGCTTTCCCAGGGCAGTAAAACTCTACAGAACTGTGGTGTTTGCCCTTCACTGCCAGCACAGCAGTGTGTTTGGCTGCTGCAGAACAGACACGACGTTCAGAGCAGGATGGAGCAGCTGGAGCCCAGCACAGCTCTGGAGTTCCTGTCGCTGCTGCTCAGGCGGGAGAGCACAGGTACACAGCACGTCCCACGTGCCAGCCACAAAGGGCACAAAGGGATGGATTATCAGTCCATCTGCTGAGGGCCAGACTCACAAAGGTGTCTGAATGTCTCACTCAGTTATTCTCCTCAAATGCATTTGTCAGTCAGTATCTTATTTTTTCTTTCTGGGCAAATCATCAAATACTTTCATAATATGCTTCCATCCACCTTTTCCTTTCTCCGTTCTACTTCACAGCTTCTTGTTTCTGGTCTGGTTTGACTCTTCAAGAGGTCTCTCTCATTCTGAGTGCACAGGGCACCTCGTACAGAAAGCCCTGATACTGTGCTGTAATTTCACCACATTTCAATAACAATGTTCATTGTACTGCTGTAGAAACCTCAAGCAAAATTAGTTTTATATCAGCATAAAAACTGCACCCAGTGGAAAGTACACCAGTCATTCTGGGTCATGTGAGCTCTGCATGAGCTGCAAAGGGACCTGATATACTTAAAGAAAAGCTTGGTTTGCTACACACACACACACATATATTATTTTTTATATATACATGTGTATATAAAGTCATAGTGAACAACAGAGACAGCACAGTCACCCTGCACATGCCAACTGGCTGCTCTTTCTTCTCTCTCTGCTATTTGCAACCAAGACAGTTAAAGGTGGGGCATCAGCTCTTACAAAGTTCTGAAGAAGCCTGAAGGATTGCAAGGTGAGTCCTCAGGAGGTGCAGTGCTGGAGCAGAGGTTTCAGCTCTGCACTGGTGTGGTGCAGTTTTAAAGACCAGGTAACGGTGCCTGTTTGCATTCTCAGCCTGTGGTGACAGAGAGGTGAGATCTGTCACGGGAGCATAAATTAATATTTAGGCAAGCAAGTTTTACCTTGCATTAGTAACAGATCTAAAGAGTAGAAAAGGTTCTTACCTTGTCTTAACAGCTGAACAGTTGCTTGTGAAGCTGCAGGAACTGAGCTGTGGGCCTAAGTCCCAAAGCAATAAGGCCACACATCTATTTGTGGAGCAGGGGGAGGCAGTGGTGTGAAGGACACACAGTTTGCTGGTTTGTGTTCATGGATCAGAGCTCTAAGCACTACCACCCTCCTTCTCCTGTGATTTCAAGAGACAGTAAGAGTGGACATAAGTGTCTAATGGGTCTCCTCTCCTGAAGCAAAACCTGAACTGGAGTCAGTTTTTCAAAGCCAAGCTATTGCACTTTATATATTTATCCTCTGAAGACAGGTAAGAACCCCTTGCACTAGAACTGCATGAACATACTAAAGTCAGAGCAAACCCTAAATTTATTTACATGGGAACTGCTAATATACTGGGATATCTCATTTAGTGACCCTTCCACAGTGGCAGGCATAATCTTGCTCCATATAATCAGAGGGGCAGTAATTCTTTGAAATGGGACATAAGGTTCTCATTTGCACATCAAGGCTGAATAAAGATCTGATTTTACCTTTCATATAAGAAAGGCTAATTTCATTTGCCAATTAAAATGATTTAATTTAGACTTTATTGTCTAAAATGGATCACTTTGTAAAAATCTTTAGTCTCCTCTTAACTGAGTTGTGCTTGCTGCTAACAGAAGTTCTGCTTTTATTTCTTATTTGACTTTCCTCTTTAAAAGAAATTAATCATTATTTGTACCCCCAGATAAGCATGAGTCTGTTGACAAAGGCTGAAGGCTAGAATGGGTTCTCTTCATTTTAAACTTTGGAGGTAAAGTAAAACCAGGGTAAGATAGCAATCCTACTGTTCACATTATAAATACTTTGCCCTCAGAGCAGCAAGGCTGTGAAGGAGGAGCAGCAGTCCCTGCAGGCAGTGCTGGGAAAACCTGGGCATATTCACCATGGATGTGTCCAACATGTACGTGCAACAGCAGGGAATGTTTGAGAGATCAAGTTATCACTGCCTTAAATCCCCAATCATGTTAACATGCACTTCATAAGCCAACTGGACAAGCAGACAACATGGAAAACCTAAAGGTTAAGCACACACTATTGACCTCGAGGACGCTGTGTTCTACAGATCATTAAATATGTTGTGCTCCTCTGTTTCAGCCAGTCACACTGAAAAGTGCCCTGGGAACATTATTTAGTGCTTAGATGTTCTACCTACATTTGTGTGACACAAAATCAATACCTTTCCCCTAACCTTGGTTGCTTAGATTGTTCTCAGCTATTAGCTGCTCTTTAAACCACAGTGACTTCCATCATTTGCACACATGTGTCCATTCACACACTCTAATGACACACAGACACAGGTTGGGAACTCATCTCTCCTGTATCAGGAGAGCACATGAGGTGGTGGAGTGGACATGGTGGGGTTTTGTTTCCTGTTTCGCAGAGCCTGCTGTGGTTTTTAGGTGGTGGGGATGGTGGTCCCTGAGGGCTGTGTGGGTGCAGCACAGCCCCTGCCCAGGGCATTGTCCATGCTTGCTGGAAGCACACTTCATGAGGAGATGACAGGGTTGGCTCGGGCTGGACCTCCTGGCCTGCTTGTTGAGTCACCCCAAACCCCTGATGGATGTACTGAGCCCCCAGGGTACAGACACCTGGGGAGGAGGCAAACCCTGCCCTTCCTGAACCACACTCTCACCACACATCTTGGATCTCAGCCACTGAGCCTCAGCCCAGTGCTGGGATCCACACCAGGACACCTGCTGGCTCCTCAGTCCAGGAGCTGCCTGGGGAGGACTCCAGCTACAGCCATGGCATTGCTTCTGCAGCTTCAGCTTGAGCTCTGCTCCGACTTCCACCACCACTCCCCTTGGAATTCTAAACCCAGGCTGAGACTGATGCCACAGGACACTCCTGGCACCCAGGCTGTGGAGTGCATTGGGGCAAAACACTAACAGCAGCCCTGACTTTTTTTTTGGTAACTCCTTCTGAGTTACCAATGTAACTTATGTTTAGGACATAAGCTTAATGTTTAGGACATTTCATTCTCAGAGCTTCAACCCTAATCTTGTCCTTGACTCTTGACTGAAGACTCAGTCAGGAACATGGCCGTGTGTCCAGGTCCCCTGGTGCAGAGAGGAATATCCCACCAGCTGTTCTCAGATTACTCTGGCAACCCTTCTCACTGGCATTCTTACCCATTTCTCAGTTTACTCTTTCTTGAAAGCCTGACCCTAATCCCAGCCCTAACCCCTAGGCTAAGATGTATGCACTGGTACACCCTGAGCTCCCAGGTTAAGGGCTGCTTAGGGTGAGGGCAGTTCTCACTTGATTTTAGCATTTCTGAGCTCCCCTAGTCTGTCATCTGTCCCCACTGGCTGTTTCCTGGAGCTGTTTCCTGTGGCTCTTTGGGACCACAGCTCTCCTCTTCAAAGGCAGAGCAGAAGAGAACAATCCATCTCAAACAACTGTCTCACAAGAAACGATGAACAGACACCAGCTGGAACCCCAGGGCACCACTGGCACACCCTTGGGAGACTCTTGCTTTTCTTTTTTTTTTCCTATTTGGCAAAGCAGCAGCAAGCTGTATTTGTGACCCAAAAAATGCAAAAACTGCTTTGTGAACAGTGCCTGAGAAGATTTTTGAACACCCTTAGCAGTAGCATGGTTTCTTCTTGTGAGAATGATTTTCCACGAAAAGCTTTTGCTTAAATCTCTACTTAACAAGAACTTTGTCTTACAGAAGTCAAAAAGCTTGATCATGTTTCATTTGCATAATAAATTTAGAAATAACCAACTGGAGAAAATGAATGTACCTATACCTCAGAAGAATGAGCATTTAAAAAACATAAAACCCCAAATACTACAAAATGAACATGCTTGGATTTCCTACTGACACAGGAAAAACTCAAACCTCGTATATAATCCAATGATTAGACCTGAATAGTAACCATTTATACCATGGGAAACAGTAACTAAACACGGAATTATGGCTACGCATTTCTAGGACAAGTCCAGATAAACAAGGTGGGGGGAAATGGCAATACTGGCTTTAGCAACCAGTTCATCACATTGTGCTGTTGCCTATCCAATGGCCTGGGAAGAGCGAGGATGTCAGGGTAAGCTGAACACAGGCTCAGCAAATTACCACATTTAACTGACCAATAACCAAACCTAAAGTATCTCAGATCCAGTTCTACTCTTGTGGGATTAACTGTACTTTCCCTACGTTGTGTCACTTTGATGTCTTCAGGGGCTCTAAATGCTCAGGGAGATTTTCACTGATATTTTTAAAATAAATTGAAGCCACGTATTCCTCCAACCCCTTCAGTTTCTATCAGAGAGAACACTGACAACACTGATTTGATGTCAAAAACAGGGAGACTCTGAGATTAGCACTGAGAGGACCTGGAGTCAGTACCTTGCTCTGGAGTTTAACTCATGAAATCAAAAGCTCCCTGTGCAGCTGTGGTATGAATGGAATTGCCTGAATTCATACTTTCACATATATAGATACTTTTGGAAAAAGTTGGCCTCCTGGTGAAGGCAGAGCAGAGGGGGATGAGAAGCAAAGCAAACCTGACGAGTATTCAGCATGTGGGAGATATGCCCACACTTCTGACTCTTGAAAACATCTGCACTGGGAATCAATTCTTTAATTCCAGGAAAGCCCGAATTACCAGTTCTCTG
Organism: Pipra filicauda; assembly: GCF_003945595.2. Taxonomy (NCBI): domain Eukaryota; kingdom Metazoa; phylum Chordata; class Aves; order Passeriformes; family Pipridae; genus Pipra; species Pipra filicauda. The sequence continues at coordinate 1,242,094 of NW_024104448.1, forward strand.
AATACCAGCAAAGTTATGTCACACTTTTAGTCCTGATTCCTGTTGTCATTGTCAACTCCTGGTTTTTTGTAGGTGTTCTGTGCACAGCAGGCAGATCTCAAACAGGGACAGTGGTAAACACAGGAATATATTTCAAAGTACAGACCATGTCCTTGATCACGAGGGAGGATCAAGATGATCAATAAACTTGAACTTTAGAGCATCCATGAGTTCCAATGACCTATATCTGGGCTGGAGTGAGTTTATTGTTGTAACACTTGGGGAAAAAACACTGAAGGACAGTTTTCTCTGAAACAGTTTGCCTGCAGACTGCATATTTGAGGCCTCTTTAGGGGTCTGTGTATATCATAGTAACTTTTGTGTCAATCCATACCAGTCCATCATCATTAGTGCAGCATCAATTTTTCATAAATATATGAAAAAGGTTCAGTGGAAACAAACCAACCAACCAAGCAAGCTTCTAACCCACAAGCAGAAAGCATCATTTCTTTTTGTAACCCTCCCAAATGTTGTATCTGCACAGCTTTCATTTTTCTCCTTCCATTCAACTCCCTCCTCCTTTTCTTTCTTTTTTGACTTCTCTGCACTATGTTGATTCCTTGTCATTTTTCATGGTCATCTACTTATCCTGCTTTGGACATTTGCAAGCACTGTGGATCCACTTTTTCACCCTTCACATCAAAATATCTGTTTTCCACATTTTTAATTTGCTTCTCACAGAAGTCAGGTTTTTGTCCTTTGTTCACTTTGTAATCAACAAGTACAGAAACTATCAAAGCATAACATGGAAAGTTGTTTCCCTCTATTAACAGTGAGCTCAGGACACCAGATGATCTGGTAGTTGTCTGAGGGGACTGTTTCTCTTCCTGCTGTTTTTAAGATTCACCACAAAAACCCTAAATGGTTATAAATGACACTCGGTGGCCCATAGCATTTACAGAGATATTCTATCAGCACCGACAGGAAGATGATAAGTCATTTTATATGTCTACTCAAAAAGATTGCTGTTCAAATGAATTACAGGTATATTATTGTATGTTAAAGTGTATTCCTTTGCTCAGCTTCAGCTGCAGTGAACCTCTACCAAGCATCTGGTATATTTTTATATTTCCAAATGAAAATTGTTTCTTAGGGCCACTGACAGATTCTTGCTTTTAGTGTTAAATACAGTACCAGATACACTGCACCATGTCATGTTTTGCACCACAGAACTGTGTAGTTGTATAATTTTGCAAGAAATAAACAAAATTAGTCTATATTTTGTATTACGCAATAAAATCAGTGTCTGTACTCGACCTCTTACATTTCAGTATCAGATGCCAGGAGTAACCACTGGAAATGTATAAGCAAATACACAGTTCCCAAATATGAATATTATATTTTAAATACACTTAAATACATGAAACAAGTCAAACACAGAGATATTTGTAAAATATTGCTGAGGGCCAAAGACTCCTTGGCGGTGTCAAGTCTGTAGACATGTCAACAACAGAGGTGAGTCCTGGAAGATTCCCCTCCTTTTATTTTCCAAGGGACTGATTGTTCTGCAGAATTGGTACCTCCCCACAGGTTCTGTGGGTGCATTTCTAAGGCCTGGGAGACCAACCCAGAACCCTGAGACTTCCTTCTGTTTGATCATGAAATCATGAAAACGTCATTTCACTGAATATTTATTTCTCATAGTAGTCATTAACTTCCCAAAGTGCACTGTGTCATGCTGCCAAGAAAAAGCAGCCTTCCCTAAGGACTTCAGCATCTGAACAGAGACATGACAAAATGACAGAAGACAAAACAGACGGAGGAAGTGAAATGCAAAATGCAAGATATAAATACAAGATTTCTGAGTTATCCTAAAGGCACTATATTGGTCTTGTTTCCACACCCATTTCTGCTGTTGTTTCTGTCTAAACAAGCATGGTGTGGAGCTGTGACCTTTGATGTAACATCAGTCACTCTGTGGGCATTATATGTAATATATGTGTGTACATACATTATACGTATACATATAGATATACACATAAGTGCATACAATAATATGACCAGAGAATCTGGCAAATGACTCTTCTATCTTGGTTACTCAATACCTTCAATTTTAGAGAATGTTTGTGGCCTGGCCTTTGAAAGGTTCTCACACCTCCACTGTGTGTGGAAGCCTTTGATAAGCAGCCCTGCAGGTGGTAAAATGCCTTTTCTTTGTCTTCTGAAACTCCACTCACTTTTGGCACAGATATAAAGTGTAGCATCCCGGTTTCCCTTTCTTGCTGCCTCTGCAAAGAGGGTCTGGCTGTTTGCCCAAACTCCTGAAGCTCCCAGCACAGACTTACCATCACCAGAGCTGCAGGGGTTGGTGCTGCACACTGAATATACCCCTGGCCCGCAAAGCAGAGAGAAACCACCACTCCCTGTTCCACACAGGGACTTCTGCCACCTCCCACCCCCTTACTGGAGGCAGCACAAGGGCAGCAGGATCCTCAGCTTGTTTGGGAAGAGAGAGGAAGGCAAGCAGAGAAACACGTGGTGCCACCCCCTCCCCAGGCATCCGTAACTCTTCCACCTCCACTCGCTCCTTTTTCCATCTCTGCATTCTCTTTTCTCCCTTCTCTTCTCTGGGCTCAGCTGCACAAGAGGAGGAAGAGTTTGCTGTGTCCCAGTTCCAGCCTGTTAGCGAAGGCACCAGAGGCAGAGGCAGTTCTGTTCAGCCCCATTCCTATTGCACACTCTGGAAAATGGCCACGATTTCCAGATTGTTTCCAGGTTTCCTGTGCAGGAATTCCAGCTGGGCTGCCAGCTCCAGAAAGCAGAGAGAGATGAAAAGGCCATCTTGGGGAAGTCAAACAGAAAGTGGTGGCACAGCCAGGAAAGCCCAGAGGCACAGCCCCAAGCTGGGATCCTGGGAGGGCCCCTCTGCACAGCTCCTGCAGGTCACAGCAGGAGTCCTCAGGCTCCACGATCCTCTGCCTCGAACAAGTGGGAAACCCAGACGCAGTAACAATAATTAAATTTCTCTTTCTATTGTGCTGGCTGGTTCACATGTAAGATAAAATACAATCATTGTTTTGCCAGATTGAAAACTCAAGGTGTGCAGAGCTATACAATAAACTTAGAAGAATTGCTACTGTCCAAATGAGTATCGGTTTAGTTTCACGTGATTTTACTTTTTGTTGTGGCTTACTTACTTGCATTTTAATTGGGAAATCTTTTAAAGCAGCTTAATTGCCAAGTTAAGCCCAGAAAAGCTGCCTAGACATCTTTAATTCAGCCCCTTGTGGCTGTACACTACAATGCAAAGGAACAAGAGAGAAGTGCAGAAATCACAACAGCTGCATTTCCGTTCTGAAACCTCAATTTCAGGAGATGGAACATTAGTGATAACAAAGCAAAGCAAAAATCCTTTCTCAACCTAACTGCAAACATACCTTCTGCACCCCCCAAGGCTGATGTGCTTTGTCAGGGCTGCTCGAATTCCAGCTGCAGCTCCAGGAGCCTCCCTGCTGGCCCACCTGGAGCCAGGTCAGGGCTGAGCACGGGCACATCCTCCTCGGAGCTGGGGCAGAGGGCCAGGCTGCTGCACTGCTCATGGCCCTCAGGTGAGGAGCCTTTGCCTTTCCTTCCATCACAAGCAAGAGGAACATCACTCCAGTGCAAGGTTCTTGCACGCACTTCTAGGGTGTGATTTCTGCAGTGTAGCTTTAGCTACTGAGGATTAAAAACAGCGTGTATTTTTAAACTGGGTTTTGTCTCATTTCAGCCACTGCCTATACAGATACTCTTGTTATTTGACTCATGGACTTAGCAAAGATTTTTATGGTTTTTGAGTGGGGGCCATGGAGAAAAATTATTTTGTCTCAAGAATAAAAGTTACAGTTTAATAACAAGTAGAAATAAGAAACATTTCTAGGGAAATATCCCCAGTATCACATCTGGTGCACTGTTACCACCACAAAAGAATAAGAAACAAGTATTAATCCATGCCTCTTAACTTCAAAAGGACTTTGAATCAGGCTGTTTCTATTTCTATAGAAACACTACCTAATTTGTCTTTATACCCCATGAAGTAGCAAGAAATTAAGCAGAAGACTGTGAAACAATTGCACACCTACTACAGAGTGAATGTGGGCAAATACCAGGTGATTTTGTGTCACGTATATATAAATATGGTCAATGATGTTATTTTTGCTTAAAGACACCAGCTCTGGAAAAGAAGGGTCTATATTAACGAGGAATCTGGCTCCCTTCTCACACACCTCACCTCACTTGGTTCCTCACTGAAGCCCATCACCTCCTTCTCTTGTGCCACCTCCAGCTGGCACAGAGATCTCACCTGCCCCTCCACAGGCACCACCCTCACATCTCTCACCACATGAATTTCTGCCCCTGTCTCCCACAGAAACCTGACAAAACACTGTGGTTCTCTTCTGGGTTCCTCTTTCCCTTTTCTTAGCAGCTTCTCATTGACATTCCTGACCTTTCGAAGAATCTGCCTTTTGTTCCTCATACGGATACAATCAGCTGGCTCTGATCTCTCATCAGGACCTGGGGCTGCTGCCTGCAGAGGCCTCCAGCAAAGCCCACCACAGACTTCTGATGGAGCCCAGAGATACTGGTTAGCCGGTCAGAGGCTCTTTCACACCAACAAGAAAACACTCAACCTCAGCACTGAGAAAACTGTCGATAAAAATGCACCAGGAAACGTCTGGATAAAAACATTCCCAAAAGTAATAGGACTAAGTAGAAAATGTTATTATCCAGACACAGCTTTCCTGAGACAACCTTCCCTTTCTGGGCAAATTCCATGGAAGTCTAAGCTCAGCAAGGTCACTGAAATGATTTGCCTGGCTACTTAAGAGGCTCAGTGAAGCAGTAACTACTCCACAATGGTAGATTGAAATAAGTGCCTGCAACACCACACCTGGATGATTCAGAGACCTGCAATGCATGAACCCCCACAAAGATCCATCCTTAAGCATAACCCCTAAATTGTAATTTTATACCAGCCTCTTTTCCACCTGTTTTCTCTCTGCACTGAAATTCTTCCCTCTCAAGTGTGAGCAGTGAATCTTCCTTTAGAACGTGGCAATATTTATTGACTGTACTCTTTGTTCACATCTGTCAGACATGGGAAGTCACCACTGCTTTACAAGACTATCAGTTTTAAGTAATGCCATTCATCACAAAATGGAATAGTGTGAGCAACATTTCCTGAAGTGCAATGAATTATACAAGGGTCAGCAAGCTGGAGTCGCGCTTGGCAACACAAACATTGGCCTCAGGTAGCAAACCCATCTCTCCAGCTGTTCTCATCCATATGGGATCAATGAACTGCAGAGACTACAGGCCTCTGCTTATTGGGAGTATCTGCTGGAACTATTTCATCTAACCAGCATCATAAAACAACTCTGCAGTAAGGTGAGTGCTATTCATCTAAAGCTCGTCTGGAAGCCAACTGCTGACAGGGGAAATAGGGACGGCAGAGCGGCCGGTGGGACGGGGAACGCGGGGGCTCCCCAATTCCACACTCAAAGAGTAAAGCTGCAAGGAGTGGGAACAGTATCCCTGTGGTTCACAGGTCACCCCAGCAGAGCTGAGCTTCCTGACAAGCAGCTCCCAGGGTTCCTTAGTGCATTTCCTCACTACCATAATGCCCTTTTAATGTACCTGCTGTCAGGCAGATTTGTTCAGCAGCCACACAATTAGCCCTGTTTTCCCTCTGAAACAGAAGATTTGGTTTATACACATGGTTTTGCTGGTAAGATTATTTTGTGATTAAACACAGACATTTTACCAGAAGCCTCATCACTCATACATGGCACACTCAAGGCTCTGGTTCTCTCTGCCTTCTGATTTACCTCAGGATTCTTTAAGATTTTACTTCTAATAATGGGTCCTGCAATAAATTTTATTTTCTAGAAGACACTGTGAACACCGCATTGCTTTCCTCAGCCTTGTTTTCCCCCTCCCTTCCATTAGTCTAATCAGATTCTTAACAGTTTTCTATTTAAAATAGCAATTGTGCAAACAATTGACCAAGAATGTCAGAAGTCCTCATTCAATTGATAATTGTTAATTGCAAAAATACTACAAATCTATCTCAAACTAAGAAAGCAACAGATTTCACAGACAAGGCCTTTAACAGAGGCTGCTTCTATATATAAGAAGGCTAAAGGTGCTTCAATTTTCTTTCCTTAATGACATTCCACCAAAAAAAATTCATTACGAGCTAAGCACTCCCAAGAAAAGAAGAAAAGAAGTTTGTAATAGAAATATCAAAGCCTTAAATGTCAGTTCCTAACAGAGCAATCATGTTCAGTAACACCATTGACCCAGTTTGCTTAGCCCACCAGCTGTAGCATTTTAAACTGTTCACTCAAAAAAACAGGATCTTTGAGAGATACTGTCCCTTTCCAGCTCAGGATTAGGCTGATGGAGCCAGACAAGTACCCCATCTAAGGGATAACAACCCCACAACTTGTCTTGTAATCAGAGAAAATAAGCAAATCCCCTCGAATGTGGCTCTAGTGTACTGATGGAATGCAGCAGTGAAATGGTGACAAGAAAGGATGGCTTCATGACTATATGTCTATAAAATTCCATTCTTTCAGATGTTTCCTTGGATGAATTAAATTATGTAAATATATGTTAACAATAATTCATAATATTTTAATAAAATCTTTTTGTTTCTCTGGACTCCTTAGAAGTGTGGTCCCAGGTGTCCTTAGGGTGCTGCCTGTTTTGTTTCTGCACTGTAAGGACACACAAGGTTATACACTTGACAAGCAAGGAAGCACAACTATTGATATATAATGCAGATAATGAAGCTGGGCATCCTTTGTCTGGTATCATTCCCAGTTTTTGCTGGGAGCACTGTTCATCAACAAAGTGACTTGGTATCAAGAAGGGGACTCACATTTTTCAAGTTCTCTGCCAGCTATTCTGGGAAAGAAAAAAGTATTTTGATTTTCTTTTTTTTCCCTCTAGTGGAAGATTAAACAGTGAAGGTGTTTTTACTGTTGTCAGATTTTGTATTAGTAAATGCAATCAAACCCCCCTCAGTCTCATGCCTCCAGTGAACTCACTCACTGCAAAGTACATCCCCAGAGACACTTCTCTCCACATGGTCCCCCCGCTTGTTCGGGCTGGGAAAGTTCGTCAAGTTTAAGGTGACCCTATCTGTAAAATAAATTAAAAGCCCAGGATATTCTTGTAACAAAGTAGCAGCATTTCCTCACAGGTACATCAGAGCCATTTGTCAGCGCTGCCAGTCCCATCAGGGGCAGGATCCTGGCGCAGCTGGGAGGCAATCCTGCCTCTGCAATGCAGTGCAAGGAGCTCCCATGGAACAGCACTGGGGCTTTCCAGCTGAGCTCTGGGGCTCCTGCCCCAGTGCTGAGCACACACCATGACTCCACCTGCTTTCAGAGGCCTCTGATACCTCAAGGTCCCACAGACTTCACATTTCTTTTCATTTTGGCTCCCACAGCACCCTCTGTGACACCTGCAGAGTTCACTCTGCTCCTGCTCAGGTGTCTCTAATGGTGTCTTGAACAGGCAGTGAGACGGACAGAGCAGCAGACACTGGGACAGAAAAGAGAAATATCCATGCTCACAAAGGCTGAGAACACAAACACTAATGTGCAGGGTCAGACCACAGTACTTTCTGTTCCTTGTTTCCACAGCCCATCATCAGAAGCAGGTAATTAAAGTTCAGTCTTCGAGAGGTTCTGTCAACTCACCTGAATTTAGAGCAAGCATCAGAAGTAGCCTATATTTTCAGTTTTCCTTTGATCTCATTCTTTGTTTCATCCGAACTCCACCTGAAATATTTGGAAATTATTTTTCTATTTGGATCCATATCTGCTCTTCAGGAAGGGTAAATACTCAAATAGAATTTATTTTCCTCCTTTAAAAATATGGACATTTAAGGACTTGTCTACTTGTAAAGCTGTCAGCTTGAGAGTGCTGCTGACATTACTGAACACTCCTATTTTGTTGTTCTCTTTCTATTAAGCAAATGTCTCAAAACAGTAACATCTCTAGTAACCATAAAAAAAGCCCAAAACAAATCAGCAAACCTCTAAATAAGTTTTCTTATCTTTTTTTTATTTGCAGCTTGTAAAAACATGCTTATTACAGCTGCTACATACATAAAGTTTACTTACAAAATTCCCATAAATCTCTGAATCCTGACTGATACCAAACACCCACCAGGTCTGACTAAAACTGCAAATACTGGAGGCCCTAAAAACATTGCTGAGGTTGCAATTCTCATTGCTTAAAGCACACAGGATCAGCTGGAATAGGAACCAATATCACTTTTCTCATGTTTTCAAACTCTCTGGGCACTTGACACTGGACTGTTTTAGAGGAACTGACCCTTCCTCAACATGACAACTTTCCAAAGCTTCTGTAATGTGATCAATATTATTTTCCAAGTGTTGACACTCAGGTGAGAATAAGCTGTGCTACTGTGCCGAGTACAGAAATATAAAAAGAGCATGCCGTTTACAGAGGAATTATTGTGGGACTAAAACCTTATCTACATTTTCCGTTGGTACCAAATAGCCCAATAAAGTAACAACCCCCACTGACAAATCTTGCCCTGCCTGTTCTCAGATCCTCACAGTTACAGCCAAACTTCTGTTTCTGGCTGTATTTTTTTCTCTTAGCACAGAAAAAGGAAACTCCTAAACAATGTGAAAATTCACAAAGAACATTTAAAGGCTTAACTCCATTTACCAAATGTTTTCATCTCTAGGATTAAATTTAAGCATTTGTTTGCAAGTTATTGAAGAGATGAACTGAGTAAGCCCAATTCGAGTTCCTTTTGTGACTTGGGACTCAAATAAGCAGTCACATTTCATGAAAATCCATTTTCATATTTCCATCCCACTCTTTCAATGCCCCATTTCAATGATTCCTCTTGTAAAGAGTGATGATCTGCACGTGGCAGTCTGATGAGTGCAAAGGTGAAGACCATTCACTCCACAGGTGAACATCGACAGACATTTGTTCAGGGGTAAAATGGTCTGGGAGCATCTGCAGAACATGTCAGACGAGCTCTACCTTGTGTTCTTGGAGCTTGGTGTAGATTTTTTGATAAGCATCAATTCACAGGCTCCAAAACTTAGATATTTTGCCTGTATTCAAGAGTATTGCTTTAACGTCAGGTTGTCTCTGTGCCCCATCTCATTAACAAAGGATCTTCTGAGGTCCAAAGGACTTGAAGATCAGCTCTAACAGCTTTATGTTACTTTTGATCTCTTGAGTTTTTGGAGCTACACAACATCTGTCAGAAATGCTGGTGGTCCCAATTCCAGCCCTTTTGCTGCATGAACCAGACACGTGCTGAGGAAAGGCTTTGCAGCTTCCCAGGGAACAGAAAGCAGAGCAATAAGTGGATAGTTGAGGTGAAGGGCTGGAAGAGGAGGATACACAGCTTGTCCTGTGCCATGAAACCCAGGCCAAACATGCCAGTGTAGAAAATGCCACTAGAAAGACTGCAGACTCATCAGCCTGCTCAGCTAATTGCTGGAAAAAGGGGACTGAAGAATCAAGGGTTCTGGTCAGCTGAACAATTCCAGTGGTCACAGAGCTTTGCATGAACAACCTCAAGTGACTGCTTCCACACCCACCAGTTACAAATCAGCACTCAAAACCTGACCATAGAGAAAATACACTCAATTAGCATAATTCCCTAATATCAAACCAGACGTGATTAAGACAATTCATTTTAGTGTTGCTAAATGTTAATGCATTCTATGGTTCCTTCTTCTTTTCCTGTTTACTCTGCCCTCCTCTCTTTTGCCAGAGGTTCTCATGATAAAGCACTTTTCTCTCTAACAAGGTCTCTCTTTAGAATAGCATCTTTAAATTATTTAAATACTCATCTGGTAAACAATGCAGTATTTTTAGCAATAAAGTAAAAATCATGTTGCTTTCTGAACTAACCCCAAGGGAAATGTTGGATTATACAAACTGGTTTATTTCTTAATCGATAGAAGGTGCTCAAGGAACCCTGAGCATCATGACATTATGATTAAACCCAAACTGTTAAAGATCTAATTCCATGAAAAAAGAAATGCTTGCAAAAGCCCCCTGCAGTAACTGTTACATATACACAAAGGTGATGAGAAACACAAAATCTCTGGCCAAAAATAAGACTGTACCTTAAGCATTTGCATAATGTTCCTTTACATTCCACGAGAAAAGAAAGAAAAAAAAGGCTACCCCTTTACAAAAGTAACCAAGATCCATTCCTGTTTTTACCAGGGTTACTGAGGCAAAAGCTGTCGGTGTTCAGCTGACCTGCACCTCACCTCAGCAGTGGGATGCACCTCTGAGAGGTTCCTGGGGTGCCACAGCGTGGCCTCTATGAAATGAAGGGTGAGGGAGCATCCCCACCCCAAATACCAGCCCAGCAAACGGGAGACTGTCATTGTAAGGAAAAGGGGAAGACACAAAACAAACGCCTGTGCAGACACCCTTCCAGCCTTTGCTTGTCAATTGTTACAGCAGTGATCTCTGAACAGGGGGATGTGGTTCTCGGGGTGACACAGTGGGTTGTGTCAGAGCTGAGCAGCACTGAGGTTCTTGCCCTGCTCTGCTCCCACAGCACCTCATGCTGTCCTCCTGCTTCCACACATCTCTCCACATGCAACCCCCTCGCTCCCTGCCCTGCTGTCCCCCTGAAGCCTGCAGGAAACTTTTGAGTTTTATCTTCTTTCCCCAACAGTATCTTCTGCTGCACACAGGATGTTACAGAAGTGGCAGACATTCAACATGGGAGGGTAGATACAACTGAGGAGACAAAAGAGCCCTTTACCAGTTTCACAACTACAACCGCAAAAACCCCACGATTTCTGTATGAAAAGAAATCAGTTACTGCTCTCTGAGTCAGTAGCCTCTGTGTAGGCATAAGTTCACTGCTGATGTAGTTGATTTAAAACCTTGTGCTGTGATGGCAGTGTTGGTAAAAGCTTTAACCATAGTTTTTATGATGCTATTAAGTTTTAGTCATTTGTGGGTTTTGCAGTATATGAATACTATAGATGCCACCTTAATTAAAAGGTCTTGTCATCTCGTGCAATTAAAAAGAGAAAATATACTCTGCTATGAATAGCCAGGAACAAATTGAGCAAGCGGCATTATACACGCTAAGTACACAGCAATTCTGTGCCCCTTCCTGCACCACATCTATTCTCAGGCATTCAATACTTGCCAATAATCCTGCTACAATGTTTTATGTTTAATTGACTTATGGAGTGCTGGTGCCATGGCATCTCTGACCATTAATGACAGCAAAGTTAAACAAAGTTCTGCTTTGCAAATGCATATACAAACTTCACACGGAGTGCAGAAGGAGAAATGCTGGATCTCTCAGGATTTCCATCTACAGACACCTATTAAGAGGCGTTCTTTTTTTCAGAGGAAAATATCTAATGGATAATAAGACAATCTCTTCCCAAAGAGTACATAATAAGATAAACAGACTTAAATAGACTTTAATACCCATGCAACTATTTAATTGGACAGCATATGCACATAAAGGAGACCATGCACATGGCATTCACAGTCTAAACATAAAGGTTTAGACTTCCCCAGCTACCTACAACAAATCCCAGCAGATGGTTACCAGCATGTGCCCACTTCTGTCAGCTGCAAACACATTCACCTTCATAGGTCTGGCTCGTTCTTTCAATTTTGACTCCATCTCAAGGTCTTTCAAGATAATGAAGCAGCAAATGACTGGTTGCCTTGAGGTTTGTGCCCAGAGCAGGACTGACTTCAGGATCCACTAGTGACAACTTTTGACCATGAGGAAAGGATATTCTACATCCACTGCAGCTTATTCCCTTAACGCCCCAGGGCGCTGTGTTGACAGGGCAGCCAGACAGCCAGGCCCACCTCCTGGGCCAGTCAGACCAGAGCATTCAGTTCACACCATCTCTTAAATCCAAAGCTGCCAGGCCACACCAACTGAAAGCTCTGTGAAGAGAAGAAAGGCATGAGATGGTACATTGTCTTCTCCAAAGAGGCCTGGAGTTTTGACTACGAATTATCAGAGTCATTTAGACTTCTCAGGATTTTTTCTAGACTACAGAGTCAATAATATTTATGGTGATTTTTGACAGACATTCCTATAGGTCCAAGCATCACAGCCCTTGTGCCCTCATTCAGAAGTCACAATTCACATGATCATTACCAGGTGTAATTACCACAGTCATCATTACAGGTGTAATTACCACAGTTCCACCAGTGCCAACTGAAGCAGAACCTCCTGCCTTTGGGTCTACTTTTTAAGTTGTGTGGCTCCACTAGAGGACTTATCCTTTAAAGGTGCTAGGTAAGTCAGGCTCGGAGGGACATTATCTCAGGAGTCTTTTCCATCTGAAAGTTCTTGACCAGATGTTTGAGTGAAAATGCAAAGTTGACATCAAAGTATGGAAAACACTTTTTTCCCTTCTGTCTCATAAATAAGCAGGGCCTTCTGTTTTGGAGAGCTGTCCTAGTTAGGACAACTGAGACCAGTTCATCATGGTATGGGTGTAACCCAAAACTGTGTATTCTATAGCCTTCCATGCCACTTCCCAGAAACTGTTATCAATGAACCATTTACACCATCTGCCCATAGAGCCTTGTCGCTGATAAGTGTCGGAACGGCCAAAGCGACACAAAAAAAAGGTTCCAGCAAAGTTTATTCCAAGAAAAAAGCAGGGACCCCCGGGGCTGCTGCGCAGCCCCTTAAGTACAGTTTTTGAACACACGTAATGCACATGGATAGGACAGTTCAAACTTTCACACCAGAATTCTTACAGCTAATAGGTGCATTTTCTAAACTCTACTTTCTCACAACAACTTTGCTCTTTCTCAAAACAGCCCAGTTCTTTCCCACAACAGTCCCGAGCACCTGCTCTTATTTTTCTCTCATGTTGATGTTTTTCCCAACCACTCTCATTCAAAACAGGTCCTTGTTCTCATGAGACAGTGCTCCTGTTTTCATGAGACAGTGTTCTCTGTTCCCACGGGACAGCTTCTTCAGGATGCATCAGTATGTTGTCAGGATCAGGGCCTCCATTTTCAGTCCTCTCTTTTCAGTCCATCTCAGGGGTATACTTTGATCTGGTCAACATCTATTGCTTCGTCAGTATGTGCCAAGGTGCTGACAGACCCGCTGTCACCCGTGACAATTCCCCCTTTTTTGTATTTGTGCGACAAAGATGGCCTTAACAGTCTGTTGCAGGGCCCTTTGCAACAGGCTGATCAAGCAAGGCATCAGTATCGACAACCCCTGACTCAAAGCTAAGAAGAAATGCACCATTTCCCAACGAGGATGGAGAACAACACTTCACCAAGAAAAAAGAGAGTTCATCTACCATCTAGAATAAGGACTCACTATGGTCCGACAGATTCATGTAACACATTCCTTTAAAATCTTGACACTCATGTAAAGTATTTTTTAAGTCTACACACATATATATCTACACAGTTTCTCTCTCTCACACAATCTCTCTTCAGTCATTCATTGGTGGCCACCTCAGTCACACTTCACTCACACATAGCTGGAATTTCTATTATACTTTTACATTTTAATTACACACTTTATATTTTAAGTAGTTATTGACTGTGTACTTCTCAGTTTGTCATCTTTGGCAGTCACGTCCAACAACTGTACCTGGCCTGAAAAGGAATACATACAAGGAACATAAGGCCTAACAAATTTAAATGAGATCTACTCCGATTTAGCATCTGTTTATGCACCTGCATGGTCTCTTTCCCCCCTTTTTATATTTTAAAATGTTCATTTGACGTGTAAAATGTTTTCTTGACAACAATTTGTCTTATAAGTGAGTTAGGAATCTCTGCATAATTGTTTTAGCTCTGGAAAACCAGCAAATTACAACATTACTTGTCCTTACAGTTTTTCAAAACTTCCTAAATTGTGGAGAATTAAAGCAATGTCTGAGTTGCATGAGTAATGTGTGATTGGCAGCAACACATGATTTCTGTCTATAGTCGGTACCTAGAAAAATGAATAGATAAATCATTATTACAGTCTGCTAATACAGCTTGAAATTCAGGGTCTTCTGTGAGAAGTCAGTCCAAGTCGTCTCTGATGTCTGGGACGTAATTGACTCTCAGTTCTTGTTCATCTGCTTCTTTTAGTTGTTCTTCACCTTTAATAAAAAACTCACAAATTTGTTATTAATAGTTCAGTCAGTTTTAAGTGGGTATCATGGGTAATTTTGCAGTTTTTCTTTGAATCTGAAGGCCTAGTGATGATTCTTTGCAGTATAATTCTCTCTGTAGGAGATAGGTTATATGGCTTGGTTTTATGAATCTTTTCCTGGAGCATTCTTCAATCCTGCTTCTCAAAGAACATTGGTTAGAACAATCACATTTAGTTTTTGCTCATCTTTTTAGGTCTCTAACTTCTGTATTTACTTTTACTTTGCTTTTATCATTTTGAGCAGCATTTTATCATATTGTACTGCAGAAAAATTCTCTCCTATTGTAAAGGAAAACACTGAATTTCAGGAAGGTCACTGTAACTTCAATAAAAGCAAATAGCAGCTTTCATTATGAAGAAACAATTGACCGTTCAAAATCCCAGCATATGGAAATCTTTCAGAGGATGGGATTACTGATTTTTATAAGGTCTCAGTTGCATAATTGGATTAAATATAGTTTTGTATCTTTTACTTTTCTATTATCAAGCCACACATGGCTTGTGATTTGAACAGGATTCACAAATTCATAGGGCAGATTCCTGCCTCTCTGAATGTAAAAATGAAACTGGAGAACAGTCATGTCCTTCTAAAACTTAAGCAGTCTCACCCAGCCTCTGAAACGATATGATCAGCTAGGATTTATAAGCAGCTAATTCTGAATTTTTACTGATATTTATATATATATTTCTGGGATATGCCTGAAAACTTTAAACATCTTATTTAAACAAAATAGGTGTAACAGTTTAACTTATATTGATGTATTTAAGAAGTTAACACTCTTAAAGTAGCTCTCAACTTTAGCAATTTACATAAAGCCACAGTAAAACTCACTCAGGCTGCTTTAAACTAGGGTTTTGCTCATAAGAGTATACCAGGGGATCCAGAATGCACACCTTGCAAAGCAGCAACAGTTCTGGTTTAAGCTTGTCACCTGATAACAGGGACACACCTCTGCTGCTTAGCATAAGAGACTAGGACAGATGCAGTTTAAACTTGAAACACTGTCTGTTGTTAGGCAGTTTCCTGTATTATATCTTTAGATTTTATCTCTCTTTCCACAAAGGTGGAAACTTCCAGCTAGAAACAGTTTATTTATTTTTCCCTTTTTGCTCCGGCAAAAACTGCCCCTGTCAAATAAGATATTTTTGAGCTAGGTATTCCACCAAATAAGTCTACCTTAAAGCTAACTGTAAAATACAGAAGCAACAAAAGAATGTTTACAGAGCTGTTTGAGCAGGGGGGGGGAGAGGGAAGGTAGAGCAGCTGTGCTTAGAGCTCTGCCGGAGAACCGCTCCCCCCACATGCATTGGAATTTTCTTATCGCAGACAGTTGTCAGCAGTTACTTTAAAAACTCTATTTCTCCATTACATTTATGTATGTATTTTAAAACAAGTTTGCTTATTTTAATGAACAACTTCAGAAAACAGTTAGTGAGACTATGTTATGAAATTGTAAGACAATTTCTTTCTCCAATCAGAAGGTTACAAAGTTACAATTTCTACAAAGTAGGATATTTGATTCTCCTCCCAGCTCTGAGGGAGTGAATAAAGTTTCTGCTTAGTTACCAAGCAACAGACCATCTCTATCATGTGAAATACACTCTGTTTCTTTCCCTGGCAAGGCTGAATCTTTTCAAGGGAAGGCTTTTTACTTTCCTTTTTCCTTTTTCTCCTGGCAAAGAACTTTGTTTCTTCACATACACACACACACAGTAACAAGAATATTGAGAGCTCACAAAAACACGTTCAACAAACACTACAGTTAACACGAGAATTAACAGAAATATCAGAAGGCAGTTTTTTGCCCCCACGTTTCTTCCCCCCCCCAGTAGGGATCGTCGTCTTCAGGCTTCCATGACACCAAACTTGATATGTTGCATATTTTTCTGTGTTCTATCTTACACACATTGTGAGACTGAAACAGCCAACTAGTACATGAACAAAAAACAGGTAACTCAGGCTGCGAAGAAGCAAGAAAAGGAGGTAGATGCTGACTTTTAAGTTCAAAGGCTTATACAGGGACGGGCTTTGCTGTCTTGTTTTCTACCCAGCTCCCGTTGTTCTAATTTATCTCTGTCCCTCTTCATTCGCTTATATATCTTGATTTGAATTTCTTTTCTTAGTTGTTTTCTTGGTGGAGTTATCTGGTGGGAAAACTGCTTTTTCTGCAGCAGTGGCAATGGAGAGGGGGGGTCCTTACTTCTTTTCTGTCTCCGGGAGTGAATTATTAAATTTTTCTGCATTTTTTTGCTTGGAGGTGTAGTTCAAGGACAATTTGTTACATCGGCAACCTGCTTATCTTTCTGGGCAACTGCGTTTCAGAGTTTTAGTTCTTATATGAATTATTGCATAGATCGTTGCCTCCCATACTCTTCTAAATCTTTCAAAGTCTCACGGAGCAAGTGTTAGGCAAACACATGAAATGCAACCTAACGTAGTAGCTTCAAAGCCTTATTTTCAGTACTATAACAGCACACGTCGTAAATTAAATTCAGTAACCTTGACATTCTTTCGGTTTAAGAGGGATTTCCATGTGGATAGAACCACACTTTCCTCCTTCGTTATGTGCTGTCCCCTTGTTAAAATATAGTCCCCGGTGGCACCCCCGTTAGCTTACCTAATGAGGGTCAAAAAGTTCAGGTCTGGACCATTTCGTGGGAACCAACCCCGCTCTCAAGCTTCACCGGGCTCCGTTCCCCCTGTGCCTCGCCCCACAGGTCCAATCTCTCTCTAGGAGAGAAAATCCTCTGCTCTTTCCCCCTCTAGGAGGGAAGTCACGGCAGCTCCGCAATTGGAGATAAATCCGTCTTCAACGTTGCAATCACGTCGGCGTCGCCAGATGTCGCTGATAAGTGTCGGAACGGCCAAAGCGACACAAAAAAAGGTTCCAGCAAAGTTTATTCCAAGAAAAAAGCAGGGACCGCCGGGGCTGCTGCGCAGCCCCTTAAGTACAGTTTTTGAACACACGTAATGCACATGGATAGGACAGTTCAAACTTTCACACCAGAATTCTTACAGCTAATAGGTGCATTTTCTAAACTCTACTTTCTCACAACAACTTTGCTCTTTCTCAAAACAGCCCAGTTCTTTCCCACAACAGTCCTGAGCACCTGCTCTTATTTTTCTCTCATGTTGATGTTCTTCCCAACCACTCTCGTTCAAAACAGGTCCTTGTTCTCATGAGACAGTGCTCCTGTTTTCATGAGACAGTGTTCTCTGTTCCCACAGGACAGCTTCTTCAGGATGCATCAGTATGTTGTCAGGATCAGGGCCTCCATTTTCAGTCCTCTCTTTTCAGTCCATCTCAGGGGTATACTTTGATCTGGTCAACATCTATTGCTTCATCAGTATGTGCCAAGGTGCTGACAGACCCGCTGTCACCC